>NW_026006994.1:8847-40860 GCF_001458135.2 Marmota marmota marmota
TTAGTGATAGGGTTATTGTTGGGGTTATGGTTAGTGTTAGGATTAGCATTAGGTTTAGTGTTAGGGCTTCTTTTAGGTTTAGGTTTAGGTTTAGGGTTCAGTTAGGGTTAGTG
Source organism: Marmota marmota marmota (assembly GCF_001458135.2). NCBI lineage: Eukaryota > Metazoa > Chordata > Mammalia > Rodentia > Sciuridae > Marmota > Marmota marmota. The sequence continues at coordinate 8,961 of NW_026006994.1, forward strand.
TTAAAGTTAGTTATAGCGTTAGGATTGGGGTTAGGGTTAGTGTTAGGGTTAGGGTTAGTTTTAGTATTAGTGTGAGGGTTAGAGTTAGGGTTAGGGTTGGGTAAGTGTTAGGGCTATTTTTAGGGTTAGGGTTAGTGTAGGATTAATGTTAGTGATAGGATTAGATATAGTGTTAGTGTTAGGGTTAGGGTTAATGTTGTGTTTAGGATTAGGGTTAGGTTTATGGTTAGAGTTAGTGTTATGGTTAGTGTTAGTGTTACTGTTATGGTTAGGGTTATGTTTAGGATTAGTGTTAGTGTTAGGGTTAGGGTTAGTTTTAGTGTAAGTGTTAGTGTTAATGTTAAAGTTAGTGTTAGTTAAAAGTTAGGGCTAGTGTTAGGTTATGTTTAGGGTTATGTTTTGGGTTAGGGATTGTGTTAGGGTTATGGTTAAGCTTAGGGTTATGGTTACATCAGTTTTAGGGTTATGGTTAGGGTTAGGATTACTGTAAGGGTTAGTGTTAGGATACGGTTAGGGTTTGGGTTAGGTTTAGTGTTATGATTATTGTAATTTTAGGGATAGTGTTAGTTTTAGGGATAGGGTTAGTGTTAGTGTTAGAGTTAAGGTTAGGATTAGGGTTAGTGTTCGGGTTACAGTTAGGATTTTTGTTAGTGTTATGGTTAGGATTATGTTTAGGTTTATGGTTATGGTTAGGGTAAGCGTTAGGGTTAGGGTTAAGTCAGGTTTAGAGCAGGGTTAAGGTTAGCGTTAGGCTTCAGGTAAGGTTTAGTATTAGGGTTAATATTAGTGTTAAGTTTAGGTTTATGGTTAGGTTAGAGTTAGGGTTAGGTTTAGTGTTCATGTTAGGGTTAAGGTTAGGGTAAGTGTTAGCTTTAGGTTTATGGTTAGGGTTACGGTTAGGGTTAGTGTTAGGGTTATACTTAGGTTTCGATTTAGTGTTAGGATTAGAGTTAGGTTTAGGGATAGCTTTAGGTGTACGGTTAGGTTTAGAGATATTGTTATGGTTATGTTTAGGGATAGGATTAGGGTTAGTGTTAAAATTAGGATTAATATTAGTGTTAGGGTTAGTTTTAAGGTTACGGTTAGGGTTTCCTTTAGGGTTAGGATTAGGGTTACGGTAGGGTTTGTGTTAGGATTCCATTTAGGGTTAGTTTTAGGGTTAGGGTTAAGGTTACAGTTAGGGTAAAATTTAGGGTTAGGTTTAGGATTATGGTTAGAGTTATTGTTAGTGTTAGGATTAGTGTTTATATTAGTGTAAAGTTTAGCATTAGTGTTTGCGTAGGGTTAGGGTTAGGGTTATAGTTAGGGTTATAATAAATATTAGGATTAGGGTTAGAGTTAGGTTGAGGTTTAGGGTTAGGTTAGGGTTAGGATAATGGTTAGGTTTAGGGTTAGGGTTAGAGATAGTGTTAAGGTTAGGGTTAGGGTTAGGATTAGTGTTAGGATTAAGGTTAGGGTTTAGGTTAAATTAGGATAAGGGTTAGGGTTATGGTTCATGTTAGGGTAAGGGTTATGGTTTGTGTTAGTTTTAGGTTTAGGTTTAGGGTTAGTGTTAGGGTTAGGGTTAGTGTTAGGGATAGGTTTAGTGTTACGGTTAGAGTTAGTGTTAATGTGAGGGTTAGGGGTTGTGTTAATGTTAGGGTTAGGTTTTCGGTTAGGGTTAGTGTTATGGTTAGAATTAGGGTTAAGTTTAGGTTTAGTGTTTGGGTTAAGGTTAGAGTTAGGTTTAGGGTTAGTGATAAGGTTACGGTTAGGGTTAGTGTTAGGTTTCGAATTAGGGTGAGGCTTAAGATTAGTGTCAGGATTAGGTTTAGTTTTAGTTTTAGGTTTAGGGTTAGGTTTAGGGTTGGGGTTAAGGTTAAGGTTAGGGTTAGGTTAAGGTTAGTATTTGGTTTAGGTTTTGTGTTAGGGTTAGGGTTAGGTTTAGTGTTACGCTGAGGCTTAGTGTTAGAGTTAGGTTTGGGTTAGGGGTGTGGTTAAGGTTCATGTTTGGATTAGGGTTAGGGTTATTGTTAAGTTTAGGGTGAGGGTTAGAGTTAGGGTTATGTTTAGTGTTAGTGTTAGATTAGTGTTAGGGTTATGGTTAGTGTTAATTTTAGGTTTAGGGCTAGGGATAAAGTTATTTTTAGGGTTAGGTTTAGTGTTAGTGACAGTGCTACAGTTAGGGTAAGGATTAGGTTTAGGGTTAGGTTCAAGGTTAGGTTTAGGGTTAGGGTTAGGGTTAAGGTTAGTGTTAAGGTTAAGGATAGGGTTAGGGTTAGTATTAGTGTTTGGGTTAAGTTTAGGTTTAGGGTTAGCATTAGGGTTAGGGATAGTTTAAGGTTTAGTATTATGGTTAGTTTTATGGTTAGGGTTAGTGTTAAAATTAGGGTTAGGGTTACGGTATGGTTAGTTTTAGGGTTGTGAATAGGATTTGGGTTAGGGATAAAGTTTGGTTTAGGGTTAGTGTTACGTTAGGGTTAGGGTTAGGGTTTGGTTAGGGTTAGGGTTAGGGTTAGTTTTAGGGTTAGTGTTAGGTTTAGTGTTAGGGTTTGGTTTATGGTTAGGTTTAGGTAGGGTTAGGGTTAGGGTTAAGTTTTTTGTTAAAGTTATGGTTATGGTCAGGTTTTGTGTTAGGATTTGGTTTAGGTTTAGCATTATGGTTATGATTAGTGTTTGAGTTAGGGTTAGGTTTATGTTTAGGGTTAGTTTTAGGTTATGGGTAGAATTAGGGTTAGTGTTAGGTTTAATGTTAGGGTTAGGGTTAAGATTAGGGTTAAATTTTTGGTTTAGGGTTAGTGTTAGGGATAGGATTAGTTTTAGGGTTATATTAGAGTTAGGGTTAGGTTAGGATAAGGGTTACAATTGTGGTTCATGTTAGGGTTAGGGTTAGTGTTATTGTTAGTTTTAGGTTTATGGTTAGGATTAGGGTTAGAGGTAGTGTTAGAATTAGGGTTAGGTTTAGCATTAATGTTTGGGTTAGGGTTACACTTAGTTTTAGGTTTAGTGTTATGGTTAGGGTTACGATTTGGATTAGGGTTAGGGTTAGGGTGAAGGTTATTGTTAGGTTTAGGGTTAAATTTAGTGTTAGACTTAGGCTTAGTTTTAGGGTTAGGGTAAGGGTAAGGGTTAATTTTAGGGTTAGTGTTATGATTAGTGTTAGGTTTAGGATTAGAGTTCGTGTTAGAGTTAGGGTTATGGTTCAGGTTAGTGTAAGGTATTGTGTTAGAGTTAGGGTTAATGATAGGGTTAGGGTTGGGGTTAGGGTTAGGGTTAGTATTAGGGTTGGTGTTAGAGTTACAGTGAGGGTATGTGATAGGGTTAGGGTTAGGGTTAGTCTTAGGGTTAAGATAAGGATTAGTATTAGTGATAGGTTTAGAATTATAGTTAGGGTAAGCATTATGGTTAGGGTTAGGTTTACAGTAGAGTTATTGTTAGTGTTAGGGTTAGTGATAGGGTTAGATTTAGGGTTAGAGTTAGTGATAGGTTAGGGTTAGGGTTAAGGTTAGGGTTATGGTTAGAGTTAGGGTTTGTGTTATGGTGAGGGTTAGGGTTAGATTTAGAGTTAGGTTTAGGGTTAAATTTAGTGTTAGTGTTAGGTTTAGGTTAGGGTTAGGTTAAGGTTTTATGGTTAGTTTAGGGTTATGGTTAGAATTAGTATTAGTGTAAAATTAGGGTTAAGGTTAGGGTTAGTTTTACGGTTAGGTTAGGGTTTGTTTTAGGGTTATGATTGGGGTTTTTGTTAGGGTTACGGTTTCGGGTAGGATTAGGGTTAGATTAGGGTAGGTTAGAATTTGGGTTAGGGTTAAGATTAGTGTTAGGGTTAGGGTTAGGGTTAGGTTAGTGTTAGGTTAGGTTTCTTGTTAGTTTTAGGGTTAGGGTTTGGTTAGGGTTAGGGTTTGTGTTAGGGTTAGGTTTAGGGTTAGCATTAGTGTTTGGGTTGGGTTATATTTAGGTTTAGGCATAGTGTTAGTGTTAGGATTAGGATTAGTGTTAGATTTCGGGTTAGGGCTAGGGTGAGTGTTAGGTTTAGGGTTAGGTCAGGGCTATTGTTAGGAGTAGGATTATGGTAAGTGTTAGTGTTAAGGATAAATTAGGGTTAGGTTTAGTGTTAGGGTTAACGTTAGGTTTAGGATTAGGATTTCTGTTAGGATTAGGAATTGGGTTAGTTTTAGGATTAGTGTTAGGTTTAGGGATAGTCTTTCGGTGAGGGTTAGGCTTAGTGTTATGTTTAGTTTTATGGTTCGTGTTAGGGTTACAGTTATGGTTAGTGTTAGGGTTAGTTTTAGGTTTAGGATTAGGGTTAGGGTTAGGTTAGGGTTATTTTAGGATTAGGTTTATGGTTTGGGGTGGGGTTTGTCTTGGGTTAGTGTTAGGTTAGGGTTAGAGTTAGGCTTAAGGTTAGTGTTAGAGGGAGGGTTAGGATTTGTGTTAGGGTTATATATATAGGTTTATGGTTAAGGTTATGGTTACGTTAGTGTTAGAGTTCAGGTTAGTGTTAGGATTAGATTTAGATTAGGGTTAGTGTTAGGGTTAGTTTAGGGTTAGGTTTAGGGTTAGTGTTAGGTTTAGATTTATGGTTAGGATTAGGTTAGGGTTAGTGTTAGAGTTAGGGTTAACATTAGTGTTTGGGTTATGGTTATAGTTAGGTTTAGGGTTAGTTTTAGGTTTAGGGTAAGGGTTAATGTTTGGTTTAGGGTTAGGGTTAGGGTGACGGTTAGGGTTAGGTTGAGGGTTAGGGTTAGCCTTAAGGTTAGTGTTCATGTTAGGGTTATGTTTAGTGTTAGGAATAGGTTTAGGTTTAGTGTTAAGTTTAGTGTTATAGTTAGCTTTAGGTTTAGGATTAGGGTTTGTGTTAGAGTTAGGGTTAGGGTTAGGGTTAGTGTTAGGTTTAGTGTTAGGGTTAGTGTTAATGATAGGGTTAGGGTTGGGTTTAGGTTTAATGTTAGTGTTAGGTTTAAGTTTAGGTTTAGGGTTAGGTTAGGGTTAGTGTAAGGGTTAGGATTAGGTTTAAAATTACTTCTCAGGTTAGGGTTATATTTAGGTTAGGGTTAGTGATAGGTTTAGCGTAAGAGTTGTTTTTAGGTTTGGGGTTAGGGTTAGGGTTACAGTTATTGTTAGGTTTAGGTTTAGGGTTAGCCTTAGAGTTACTATTAGGGTTACAGTTAGGTTTAGGGTTAGGTTTAGTGTTAAAGTGGTAGTTTTATGGTTAGGTTATCGCTAGGTCTAGTGTAAGGGTTAGGTTTATGATAAGGGTCAGGTTTACAGCTAGGTGTTTTATTAGGGTCGTGGTCCAGGTATGGTTTGGTTTAGGTTAAGGTTTAGGGTTAAGGCTTGTACTAGCATTAGGATTTGGTTTAGGATTAGGATAATGGATAGGGTTAGGTTTAGAACTAATGTCAGAGTAATGTATAGAGTTCTGTTAGCGATAGAGTTAGCGTTAGGCCTAGGGTCAGCATTTGATTTAGGCTTATTTTTAGGGTAATCGATAGGGTTAGAGCTAAAGTTAGGGCTAGAATTAAAGTTAAGTTTATGGCTAGGGTTAGGTTTAGGCCTAGGGTTAGTGTCAGAGTTATATTTAGGGTAAGTTTGAGTTAGGGTTAGGTCTAGGGTGATGTTACGGTTAGAGTCAAGGCTAGCGTAGGGTTAGAGTTTGTGTTATGTTTAGGGAAAGGGTTAAAGTTTGAGCTAGGTTTAGGACTAGGCGAGGGTTAGGGTTAGGTTTAGGTCTAGGGTTACGTTTAGGGTTACAAAATTAGGGCTAGGTTTAGGGCTAGGGTAAGGGCTAGGTTTGTGTGATGTTTATGGCTAGAATTAGAGCTATATGTATTGTAAGTGCTCGGGTTATGGTTATGGCTAGTTTTAGGGTTAGGGTTATGGATAAGTCTAGTGTTAGGGTTAGGTTTTGTGTTAGGATAAGGTTTAGAGCTAGGGTTTGTGTTAGGGTAAACATCAGTGTTTGGGTGAGGGTTAGGGCCAGAATTAGGAATAGCACTGGGTCTATTGATACGGTTAGTCTTTGTGTTAGGTTAAAGGTTATGGTTAGAGTTAGTTCAAGGTTTGTGTTTAGGGCTAGGGCTAGATTTATGACTCTATTTAGGATTAGGTTTGGTCTAGTGCTGGTGTTACTGTTAGGTTTAAGTATAGGTTTACCAGTAGGGGTAGAGTAAGGGTCCAGTTTAGGGTTAGTGTCAGGTTTAGATCTAGAGTTAGTGTTAGGGTCAGAATAAGGGTCAGGGTTTGGGTTAGGGCTAGAGCTAGAATGAGGCCTAGGGTTAGGACTAGTAATAGGGTTAGGGTTTGGGATAGGGTAAGGATTAGTGTTAGGACTAGGGTAGCATTAGGGTGAGGGTTTGGCTTAGGGTAAGGGATAGGATTAGAGATAGGGTTAGGATTAGGAATAGGGATAGGGATAGGATTAGAGTTAGGGTTAGTCTTAGAGTTAAACCTAGGGTTAGGGCTCAGATTAGCACTAGGATATGTGTTAGCATTAGGGCTAAGGCTAATGAAAGAACTTAATTTCTGATTAGGGCTACTTTTTGGTTTAGAATTAAGTCAATGTTTAAAGCTAGGGTTAGTATTATTATCCAAGTCAGGGTCAGAGTTATTCCTAGGTTTAGGTTTAGCACTCAAATTATGGCAAGGTTTAGAGCTAGGTTTAGGGTTAGTGTTTGGTTTAAGTACAGGGTTAGGGTTAGGTTTATGGCTTAGTTTTGTTTTAGGGCTAAGTTAGGGTTAGGGCTAGTTTTCCAATTAGCATTAGGGACAGGGCTAGTGTTAGGGTGAGATTTAGGCTTAAGTTTTTTGTTTGATCCAGCTTTAGGCGTAGTGCAAATGTTAGGGCTAAGGTTGGGGCTAGGGATAGGGATAGGTTTTGGCTTATGGTAAGGGATAGGTTTAGAACTAGGGATAGGGCTAGGGCGAAAGTTCGAGTTAGTCTTAGGGATAGAGATAGGGTTATGTTTAGTGTTAGGTCTTAATTAGGGCTAGGATTAGAGCTAGGGTTAGTGTTAGATTTAGGCCTAGGTTTAGGGATAGGGTTAATTTAGCATTAGTGTTATGGTAAGGTATGATGTTACAGCTATGTTTAGTGCTAGGGCAAGGGTTAAAATTAGGGATAGGGCTGGGGTTAAGATCAGGGTAAGGATTAAGGCTGGGTTTTGAACCAGGACTAGGGCTACGAATAGGGCTAATGTCAGGTCTAGGTATAAGGTTAGGTAGGGTTAGGGATAGGGCGATGGCTCAGTTTTGTTTTAAAACTAGGCCTAGATTAGGGCTACTTTTATGATTAGTGATAGTGTTAGGGCTAATGGTAGGGTGAAGTTTAGGCTTAGATTTATTATTATGGTTAGAATTATGTTTCAGGCTATGGCTAGGGTTAGGGCTAAGTTTAGGTCTAGTGTTAGGGTTATGGTTACAGATAGGTTAGAACTAGAAATAGGGTTAGGTAGAGAGTTAGATTTATTTTTTAGAATAAGGTTAGGGTTAGGGCTAAATTAGTGCTAGGATTAATGCTAGGGTTAGTGTTAGGTTTAGGCCTAGGTTTAGGGTTATTGTTAGGGTTAGGATTAGGTTTAGGAGAAGGGATAGGGTTATAGCTAGCTTTAGGGCTAGGGCAAGGGTTAGAATTAGGGTTAGGACTAAGGTAAGGGTTTGAGTTAGGATTAAGTCTAGGTTTAGGGCTAGGCTCAGGGTTTGTGTTAGGGCTATGGCAAGGATTAGGGCTAGGGCTATTGTCAAGTCTAGGTTTATGGTTAGTATTAGTTTTAGTGTTAGGTTATGGCTATGTCTATTGTAAGGTTTAGGTGCAGGGTAAGGGTCAATGTTAGAGCCAGGTGTATTATTAGGGTCAGGGTCAGGGTAGGGTTTGATTTAGATTAAGATTTAGGGTTTATACTTGAATTAGCGGTGGGTTCAGGTTAGGGTTTGGGTAATGGATAGAATTAGGTTTATGGTTACGGTTAGGTTTAGAGTAATGGATAGGGTTAGTGTTAATGATAGGGTTATCGTTAGGCCTAGTGTTAGCATTTGGGTTAGTCATTTCTTTAGGGTAATGTATAGGGTTAGAACTAAGGTTAGGGCTAGGGTTAAAGTTAGGATTAGGGTTAGGGTTAGGGTTAGGCCTAGGGTTAATGTTAGGGTTAGGGTTAGGGTAAGTGTAGGCATTTGAGCTAGGGATAGGGATAGGGTGAGGGTTAGGTTTTGAGTCAAGGCTAGTGTTAGGTTTAGGGTTAGGGTTATAATTAGGCTGAGGATTAGAGTTTGAGCTAGGGTTAGGGTAGGGAGAGGGTTAGCATTAGGGTTAGGTCTAAGATTATGGTTAGTGTTATGATTAGGGCTAGGTTTAGGGCTAGGATAAGGGCTAGGTTTTGTGTGATGTTTAGGGCTATCATTGGGGCTTGGGTAATGTAAGAGCGAGGGATATGTTTATGGCTAGTTTGGGGGTAAGGGCAATGGATAAGTCTAGTATTAGGGTTAGGTTTTGGTTTAGGATAAGGTTTAGAGCTAGGGTTTCTATTAGATTAAGGGTCATTGTGGGGTTAGGGTTAGTTTTAGGTTTAGAGCTATAGTTTCTATTAGATTAAGGGTCATTGTGGGGTTAGGGTTAGTTTTAGGTTTAGAGCCACAAGTAGGACTAGTGTTTGGTCTAGTGATAGGTTTAGTTTTTATGTTAGGTTAATGCTTATTGTTAGGGCTAGTGCTAGGTTTTTGTTTAAGGCTAGGGCTAGATTTATGATTCTATTTAAAATTAGGTTTGTCTAGTGCTAGTGTTACTGTTATGTTTAGGTGTCGGTTTACCGGTACAGGTAGTGTTAGGGTTCGGTTTAGGGATAGGGTCAGGTTTAGATCTAGGGTTAGTGTTAGGGTCAGAATAAGGGTCAGGGTTAGGGTTAGGATTAGGGTTAGAGCTAGAATGAGGGCTATGTTATGACTCGTAATAAAGTTAGGGTTTGAGGAAGGCTACAAATTATGGTTAGGACTAGGGTAGCATTAGAAGGAGGATTTGGCTTAGGTAAGGGATAGGGTTAGAGGTAGGGCTAGGGTTAGGGTAAGGGTTAGGGTTAGTGTTAGAGTTAAGGTTAGGGTTAGTGTTAGTGTTTGGGTTTGGGTTATAGTTAGGTTAAGGGTTAGTGTTAGGTTTAGGGATAGGTTTAGTGTTAGGCTTAGCGTTAGAATTAGGTGAATGTTAGGGTCAGGGTTAGGGTTACTGTTAGGGTTAGGGTTATGGTTATGACAGGTTTAGGTTTAGGGTTAGGTTAGGGTTTGTGTTAGGATTAGGGTTAGGGTTAGGATTAGGGTTACATTTAAGATTAGGGATAGGGTTAGGGTTGGGGTTTGGTAAGTGATAGAGTTAGGGTTAGGGTTAGGGTAAGGTTTAGGGTTAGGGTTAGTGTAAGGGTTAGGGTTAGAGTTAGGCTTATTTTTAGGATTAAGGTTAGGGATAGGATTAGTGTTAGGGTTAAGGTTACTTTAGGGTTACGGTTAGTGTTAGGGTTAGTTTTAGGGTTTGTGTTAGGGTTAGGGTTTGGGTTAGAGTTAGGGTTACAGTTAAGATTAGGTTTACATTTAGGTTAGGGTTAGAGTTACAGTTAAGATAGGGTTACATTTAGGTTTAAGGTTAGTTTTAGAGTTAGGCTTAGGGTTAGGATTAGTGTTAGGTTTAGAGTTAGTGTTTGTGATAGGGTTAGGGTTAGGGTTAGGGTTCAGTTTAGGGTTAGGGTTAGTTTTTGTGTTAGGGTTACAGTTAGGTTTAGGTTTAGATTTAGGGTTAGTGTTAGGTTTAGGGTTAGGGTTTGGGTTAGCATTAGGGTTAGAATTAGAGTTAGGATTGGGGTTAGGTTACTGTTATGGTTATGGTTATGGTTAGAGGTAATTTTAGTGATACGGTTACAGTTAGGTTTAGGTTAGTGTTAGGTTTAGGCTTGGGTTAGGGTTAGTGTTAGTTATAGAGTTATGGTTGGGGTTAGGATTAGGCAAAGGTTAGGTAAGCGTTAGGGTTAAAGTTAGATTAGGGTTAGGGTTTGCTTAGGGTTTGTGTTAGGGTTAGCGTTATGGTTAGGGTTTGTGTTAAGGTTAGGGTTAGGGTGTGGGTTAGTGTTAGGGTTCCAGTTAGTGATAGGTTTAGGCTTCGTGTTAGAGGTTTGGTTAGGGTTAGTTTTAGGGTTAGTTGTAGGTTTATGGTTAGGATTTTGTTAGTGTTACAATTAGAATTAGGGTTAAGTTTAGGATTAGTGTTTGGGTTAGTGTTAGACTTAGGTTGAGGCTTAGTGTTAGTATTAGGATTAGAGTAAGTGTTAGAGTTAGGGTTACATTTGTGGTGAGGTTTAGGGTTAGTGTTAGTGTTAGGATTAGGGTTCGTGAGAGTGTTAGGGTTAGGGTTAGGTTTAGGGTTAATGTAAGGGTTAGTGTTAGTATTAGGGTTAGGGATAGTGTTAGGGTTAAGGGTAGGTTTAGGGTTAGTTTTAGGTTTAGAGCTGGGGTTAGGGTTAGGGTTCGTGTTAGTGTTATGGATAGGGTTAGTTTTAGGGATAGGGTTAGGTTTAGGGTTACCTTTAGTATTAGTGTTAAGGTTAGGGTTAGGGAGAGTGTTATGGTTAGGGATATGTTTAGGGTTAGATCTATGGTTAGGGTTAGTGTTACAGTTAGGGTTAGTTTTAGGGTTTGTTTTAGGCTAAGATTTAGGGTTATGTTTAGGGTTAGTTTTAGGATTAGGGTTAGTGTTAGGGTTCGGATTCGGGTTAGGGCTAGAGTTTGGGTTAGGGTTAGGTTTAGTGTTAGGATTGTGTGTGTGTGAGGGATATGGTTTGTGTTAGGGTAAGGTTAAGGGTTAGGGTTTGTGTTAGGATTAGGGATAGGGTAAGATTTAGGGTTAATTTTAGGATTAGGGTTACAATGAGGCTTAGGGTTAGGTTTAGGTTTAGTTTTAGGGTTACTTGTTGGTTAGGGTTAGTGTTAGAGTTAGGGTTAGGATTAGTGTTAGGGTTAGGGTTTCTGTTAGGTAAGAGTTAGGGTGAGGGTTAAGGGTAGGGTTAGGTTCAGTGTTAGTGTTAGTGTTAGGGTTAGTGTGAGGAATAGTCTTAGGGTTAGGGTTAGGTTTAGGGTTACTTTTAGGATTATGGTTAGAATTAGGATCAGGGATAATGTTAAGGTTAGGGTTAGGCTTATCGTTAGGGTTAGTTTTAGGGTTAGGGTTAGGTTTGTGGTTAAGGTTAGTTTTTGGGTTAGGGTTAGGGTTAGGGTTCAAGTTAGAATTAAGGTTAGTTTTAAAATTAGGGTTAGGGTTTCAGTTAGTGTTAAGCTTAGTGTTCAGGTAAGAATTATGGTTTGTGTTAGGGTAAGGGTTGGGTTTAGGTTTTGTGTTAGGTTACAGTTAAAATTAGGGTTTTGGTTATGATTAGAAAGAGGGTTAGAGTGATGTGTTGGGTAAGGGTTAGGGTTTGTTTTAGGGTTATGGGTAGTTTAAGTATAAAGTTAGCATTAGGGTTATGGTTAGGGTTGGTGTTAGGGTTAAAGTAAGGGTTAAAGATAGGGTTACTGTTAGGTTTAGGGTTAGGCTTAGGGTTATGGTTAGTGATAGGGTTGGTGTTGAGGTTAGGGTTATTGTTAGGATTAGGGATAGGGTTAGTGTTAGAGTTAGTGTTATGTTTAGGGTTAGGTTTATGGTTAGTGTAAAGGTTAAGGTTGGGATTAGTTTCAGGATTAGTGTTAGGGTTACTGTTAGGTTTAGGGTTAGCTTTAGTGTTAGGGTTAGGGTTAGGGTTAGGGAGAATGTTAGGGTAAGGGATAGGATTAGGATTAGGGCTAAGGTTAGGGTTAGGATTAGTGTTACAGTTAGGGTTAGGGTTCGTTTTAGGGTTAGGGTTAGGTTTATGTTTAGGGTTAGTTCTAGGATTAGGGTTAGGTTTAGGGTTTGGGTTAGGTTTAGGTTTAGTTTTATAGTTAGGGTGAGGGTTAGGGTTAGTGTAAGTGTTAGGATTAGTGTTCATGTGAGGGATATGGTTTTTGTTATTGTAAAGGTTAAGGTTATGGTTAGGATTAAGGTTAGAGTGAGGTTTAGGGTTAAGTTTAGTGTTAGGGTTAGGGTTAGTGTTAGGTAAGAGTTAGGGTGAGGGTTAGGGGTAGGGTTAGGTTTAGGGATAGGTTCAGTGTTAGTGTTAGTGTTAGTGTTAGGGTTAGGGTTAGGGATAGTGTTAGGGTTAGAAATAGGTTTAGGGTTACTTTTTGGTTTAGGATTAGAATTAGGGTTAGGGATAATGTCACGGTTATAATTAGGCTTATGGTTATGGTTAGTGTTAGGATTAGGGTTAGATTTATGGTTAAAGTTAGTTTTGGGGTTAGGATTAGGGTTAGGGTTCAAGTTAGGGTTAGGGTTAGTTTTAGAATTAGGGTTTGGGTTTCAGTTAGGGTTAGTTTTTAGCTTAGTGTTTGGGTAAGAATTATGGTTTGTATTAGGGTAAGGGTTAGGTTTAGGTTTTGTGATAGGTTAGAGTTAAAATTAGAGTTTTGGTTATGATTAGAAAGAAGGTTAGAATGAGGCATAGGGTTAAGGTTAAGGTTAATTTTAAGGTTACGGGTAGTTTAGGTATAGCGTTAGCGTTAGGGTTAGGGTAGTGTTAGTATTAGGGTTAAAGTAAGGGTTAGGGATAGGGTTACTGTTTGGTTTATGGTTAGGGTTAGGGTTAGTGATCGGGTTAGTTTTGGGGTTATGGTTAGTGTTAGGATTAGGGTTAGGGTTAGTGTTAGAGTTAGTGTTAGGTTTAGGGTTAGGTTTAGGGTTAGGTTTAGGGTCAGTGTAAGAGTTAGGTTTAGGATTAGTTTCAGGGTTAGTGTTAGGATTAGGGTTAGGTTTAGGGTTAGTTTAGTGTTAGTGTTAGGGTTAGGGTTCAGGAGAGTGTTAGGGTTAGGGGTAGGTTTAGGGTTAGGGCTAAGGTTAGGGTTAGGTTTAGTGTTACATTTAGGGTAAGGGTTAGGGTTCATTTTAGAATTAGGGTTAGGTTATGTTTAGGGTTTGTTCTAGGGTACGGTTACGGTTAGAGTTCAGTTAGGTTTAGGTTTAGTTTTAGAGGTAGGTTTAGGGTTAGGGTTAGTGTTAGGATTAGTGTTTATGTGAGGGAAATGGTGTGTGATAGGGTAAGTGCAAGGTTATGGTTAGGAATAGGGTTAGAGTGAGGCTTAGGGTTAGGTTTAGGGTTAGTTTAAGGGTTACATGTAGGTTAGGGATAGTGTTAGGGTAAGGGTTAGGATTAGTGTTAGGATTAGGGTTAGGGTTTGCTTTAGGGTAAGGTTTAGGGTGAGGGTTAGGGGTAGGGTTATGTTTAGGGTTAGATTCAGTATTAGTGTTAGTTTTATGGTTAGGGTTAGGGATAGTGTTAGGGTTAGGGATAGGATTAGGATTACTTTTAGGTTTAGGGTTAGAATTAGGGTTACAATTAGTGTTATAGTTAGGGTTAAGGTTGTGGTTAGTGTTAGGGTTAGGGTTATGTTTATAGTTAAGGTTAGTTTAGGGGTTAGGGTTAGGGTTAGGGTTCTGGTTAGGTTTAGGGTTAGGTTTAATTTTAGAAATGGGGTTAGGGTTTGGGTTAGGGTTAGTGTTAAGGTTAGGGTTAATGTTAAGGTTAGTGTTAGGGTAAGAATTATGGTTTGTGTTAGGGTAAGGGTTAGTTTTAGGTTTTGTGTTAGGGTTAGAGTTAAAATTATGGTATAGGTTATGATTGGAAAGAGGGGTAGAGTGAGGTGTAGGGTTAGGTTTGGGGTTAGTTTAGGGTTACGGGTAGTTTAGGTATAGTGTTAGCATAAGGGTTAGGTTTAGTGTTAGGATTTGGGTTAAAGTAAGGGTCATGGATAGAGTTAGTGTTAGATTTAGTGTTAGACATAGGATTATGGTTAGTAATAGGTTATTCTTGGGGTTATGGTTAGTGTTAGGATTAGGGTTAGGTTTACTGTTAGGGTTTGTGTTATGTTTAGGGTTAAGTTTAGAGTTAGGTAAGGGTTAGGGTTAGGGTTAGGCTTAGGGTTCAGTTAGGGTTAGGGTTAGTGTTACATTTAAGATTAGGATTAGGGTTCGAGTTAGTTATACGGTTATGGTTGGGGTTAGGTTTAATGTTAGGGTTAGAGATAGTTCTATGTTTAGTGTTATGGTTGGAGTCAGGGTTAGGGTTAGTTAAGTGTTAGGGCTAGGTTGATGGTTACGGTTAGTGTAAGGATTAGTGTTAGGGATAGGATTAGATTTAGTGTTAGGGTTAGGGTTAGGGTTATGTTTAAGGTTAGGGTTAGGGTTATGGATAGGGTTAGAGTTATGGTTCATGTAATGTTACTGGTATCTTTAGGGTTATGTTACGCTTAGGGTTAGGGTTAGTGTTAGGGTTAGGGTTAGGGTTAGTTTTTGTGTTAGTGTTAGTGGTAGTGGTAGTGTTAGGGTTACTGTTAGGTAAAAGTTAGAATTAGTGTTTAGGTTTATGTTTAGCTTATGTTTAGGGTTATGTTTTAGGTTAGGGATTGTGTTAGGGTTATGGTTATTGTTAGGTTTAGGGTTACGTTAGGGTTAGGGTTAAGATTACTGTAAGGGTTAGTGTTAGGTTAGGGATAGGGTTAGAGTTAGCTTTAGTGCTATGGTTATTGTTAATTTTAGGGTTAGGGTTAGGTTTAGGGTTAGTGTTAGCGTTAGAGTTAGGATAAGGTTGAGGGTTAGTTTTTTGATTAGGTTTGAGATTTGTGTTATGGTAATGGTTAGGATTATGTTTAGTGTTACAATTACAGTTAGGATTAGCGATAGGGTTAGGGTTAGGTTAGGGTTAGGGTTAGGGTGAGGGTTTGGATTAGGGTTAATGTTAAATTTACGTTTAGGTTTAGGTTAGATTAGGGTTAGGATTAGGTTTAGGGGTTGTGTTAGGGTTAAGGATAGGGTAAGTGCTAGCTTTAGGTTTATGATTAGGGTTATGGTTAGGGTTACTGTTAGGTTTAGGATTAGGGTTATACTTTGGTTTAAAGTTAGTTAAGATTAGGGTTACATTTAGGGATAGTTAGGTTTAGGGTTAGGTTTAAAGATATTTTTATGGTTAGATTTAGGTTTAGGATTAGAGTTAGGGTTAAAATTAGGATTAGTGTTAGTGTTAGGGTTAGTTTTAGGGTTTCTTTTAGGGTTACGGTTACGGTTACGGTAGGGTTTGTGATAGGATTAGGTTTAGGGTTAGTGTTAGGGTTGGGGTTAGGGTTACAATTAGAGTTAGTGTTAGTGTTAATGTTAGGGTTAGGGTAGTGTTAGGATTAGGGTTTAGGTTAGTGTAAGTTTTAGTATTAGGGTTTGTGTAGGTGTTGTGCTTAGCATTATACTTAGAATTATGATACAGGTTAGCATTAAGGTTAGAGTTAGGTTGAGGATTAAGTTTGGGTTAGGGTTAGGGTTAGGGTTAGAGATAGTTTTAGGGTTAGGGTTAAGGTTAGGGTTAGGATTAGTGTTAGGATTATGGTTAGGGTTTGGGTTACATTAGGGTTAGTGTTAGGGTTACAGTTCATGTTAGCATTAGGGTTACGGATTGTGTTAATTTTAGGTTTAGGTTTAGGTTTATTGTTAGGGTTAGTGTAAGTGATAGGTTTAGGGTTACGGTTAGAGTTAGTGTTAGGGTTAGGGTTAGGGGTCGTATTAGTCTTAGGGTTAGGGTTAGTGTTACGGTTAGAGTTAGGGTTAAGTTTAAATTTAGTTTTGAGTTAAGGTTAGAGTTAGGTTTAGGGTTAGTGTTAGGTTTCAAATTAGGGTTAGGGTGAGGCTTAGGGTTAGTGTCAGGGTTAGGTTTAACTTTAGGTTTAGGTTTAGGGTTTTGGTTAGGGTTAGGGTTAGGGTTAGGTTAAGGTTAGTATTTGGTTTAGGGTTTGAGTTAGGGTTAGAGTTAGGATTATTGTTATGGTGAGGTTTAGTGTTAGAGGTAGGTTCAGGTTACGGGTAGGGTTAGGGTTTGTGTTTGTGTTAGGGTGAGGTTTATTGTTAAGTTTAGGGTGAGGGTTAGATTGAGGGTTAGGTTTAGTGTTAGTGTTAGGTTAGTGTTAGGGTTATGGTTAGGGTTAGTGTTAGTTTTAGGTTTAGGGTTAGGGATAGAGTTATGTACTGTTAGGGTTAGGGTTAGTGTTAGTGACACGGTTAAATTTAGGGTAAGGGTTAGGTTTAGGGTTAGGTTGTAGATTAGGCTTAGGGTTAGGGTTAGAGTTAGGGTTAGTTTTATGGTAGGGTTAGTGTTAAATTAGGGTTAGGGTTAGGATATGGTTAGTGTTAGGGTTGTGGTTACTGTTTGGGTTGGTTGTAGGGATAATGTTTGGGTTAGGGTTAGTGTTACGTTAGGGTTACAGTTAGGGTTAGGCTTATGGTAAGGGTTAGGGTTCAGGTTACGGTTGGGGATAGGGTTGCGGTTAGGGTTAGGGTTAGGGTTAGTGTTAGGGTTAGGATTAGGGTTAGGACTAGGTTTAGGTTTAGTGTTATGTTAGGGTTAGGGTTAGAACTAGTGTTTGAATAAGGGTTAGAGTTAGGTTTAGGGTTAGTGTTAGGATTACGGTTAGTGTTAGTGTTAGTTTTAGGGTAAGGGTGAGGTTTAGGGTTAGTGTTAGGGTTAGGGTTAGCTTTAGCTTTAGGGTTAGGGTTGGGGTTAGGGTTAGGGTAAGGGTTATGTTAAAGTTAAAATTTGGTTTAGGTTTTGTGTTAATGTTAGGGTTAGTTATGGTGAAGTTTAGTGTTAGAGTTAGGTTTGGGTTAGGGTTAGGTTTAGGTTTCGTGATAAGTTTAGGATTAGGGTTAGTGTTTCCTTTAGGTTTAGGGTGAGGGTAAGAATTAAGGTTAGGGTTAGTGTCAGCATTAGGGTTAGGGCTCATGTTATGTTTAGTGTTATGTTTAGGGTTAGAGTTTTGGTTAGCATTAGTGATAGGCTTAGGTTTAGGGTTAGAATTAGGGTTAGGGTTAGGGTTAGTGATAGGGTTAGTGTTAAAGTTAGTTTTACGGTTAGGGTTAGGGTTAGGATAAGGTTTAGGGATAGTTTAGGGTTATGGTTAGAAATAGTGTTAGTGTAAAATTATGGTTAGGTTTAGGGCTAGGATTAGGGTTAGGGTTAGTTTTTGGTTTAGGTTAGGATTTGTGTTAGGGTTACTTTTAGGATTATGTTTAGGGTTACAATTACGGTTAGGATTTGGTTTAGGTTAGGTTTAGGTTTAGGGTAGGTTAGGGTTTGGGTTAGGGTTAAGATTAGTATTAGGGTTAGGGTTAGGTTTAGAGTTAGTGTAAGTGTTAGAGTTAGGGTTAGGGTTAGGTTCAGGGTTCATGTTAGGTTTTGGGTTAGGGCTAGTGTTAGGTTTAGGTTTCACTTTCGGGTTTGGGTTACGGAGAGGGTTAGAGTTAGGGTCAGGGTCATGTGAAGAATTAGGTTTAGTGTTTGGGTAAAATTTACAGTTAGGTTTAGTGTTAGGTTTAGTGTTAGGATTAGCGTTAGTGTTAGTGTTAGGGTTAGGGTGTGTGTTAAATTTAGGGTTAGTGTTAGGGTTATACTTAGTTTTATGATTAGTGTTACAGTTAGGGTTATGGATAGAGTTAGAAATAGTGTTAGGTTTAGGAATAGGTTTAAGTTTATTGTTAGAATTAGGGTTAGGGTTAGTATTAGGTTTAGGTTTAGGGTTAGGGTTAGTGATAGAGTTATGGTTGGTTTAGGGTTAGTGTTAGTTTTAGGGTTAGGGTTAGGGTTTTTGTTAGGTTAGGATTAAGGTAAGTGTTAGGTTTAGTGTTAGGGTTAGGGTGATGTTTAGCTTTAGGGTTATTTTTATGGTTAGTGTTAGTGTTAGGGTTAGTGTTAGATTAAGGGTAAGGTTTAGTGTTAGGTTTAGGGTTAGTTTTAGTGTTAGTGTTAAGGATAGGGTTAGGGTTAGTGTTGGTGTTACTTTTAATATTAGGATTAGGGTTAGGGTTAGGGTTAGAGTTACAGATAGGTTTACGGTTAGATTAAAGTTTACGGTTAGAGTTAGCATTAGTGTTAGGGTTACATTTAGGGTTAGGGTTAGTGTTATTGTTATGGTTATGGTTAGGGTTAAGGTTAGGGTTAGTGTTAGGATTAGGGTTAGAGTTAGTGTTAGGTTTAGGGTTAGGGTTAGGGTTAGTGATAGGATAGGTTTTCAGGTTAGGGTTACTATTAGTGTTAGGTTTATGGTTACGATTAGGTAAGGGTTAGGGTTAGGGTTGTGTTAGGCTTAGGGTGCTGGTTTGAGTTAGGGTTTGTGTTAGGTTTAAGGTTAGGGTTAGGGTTAGGGTTTGGGTTAGGGTTATGTGTAGGGTTAGGGTTAGGGTTAGTGGTAGGGTTAGTGTTAGGGTTAGGTTTAGAATTGGTGTTAGGGTTAGCATTAGGGTTAGGGTTAAGGATAGCATTAGGGTAAGTTTTAGAGTTACTGTTATTTTTAGGGTTAGTGTTAGGGTTTATGTTAGTGTTAGTGATAGTGTTAGGGTTAGGGTTAGTGTTTGTGTTAAGTTTAGGTTTAGTGTAATGTTTAGTGTTACAGTTAGGGTTAGGGTTATGTTTAGTGTTAGGGTTTGGAATACTTTTAGGGTTACAGTTAGTTTTAGGGTTACGGGTAGGGTTACTTATAAGCTTAGTGTTAGGTTTAGGGTTAGTATTAAGATTAGGCTTACAATTCAGATTACTGTTAGGGTTAGAGCTAGGGATAGGGTTAGGGTTAGTGTTAAGTTTAGGGTTAGGTTAAGGGTTAGTGTTACTGTTAGGGTTAGGATTAGGGTTAGGGTTAGGATTAGGGTTAGGGTTAGGATTAGGGTTAGGGTTAGGATTAGGGTTAGTGTTAGTAATTAGGTTAGTGTTAGAGTTAGGGTTATGGATAGTGTTAGGGTTAGGAATAGGTTTAAGTTTAATGTTATGCGTAGGGTTAGAGTTAGTGTTTTGGTTAGGTTTAGGGTTAGGGTTAGGGTTAGATTTTGGTTTAGGTTTAGGGTTAGGGTTAGGGTTAGATTTAGGGTTAGGTTTAGTGTTAGGGTAAGGGTTAGGGTTAAGTTTACAGTTAAGTTTAGGGTTGGGGTAGTGTTACTGTTAGGTTAGGGATAGAATTAGGGCTAGTGTTAGTGTTAGGGTTAAGTTTAGGTTTAGGGTTAGTGTTAGTGATAGGTTTCAGATATGTTTAGGATTAGTATTAGTGATAGGGTTAGGGTAGGGGTTAGTGTTAGTGTTAGAGTTATGTTTAAGATTAGTGTAAGACTTAGTGTTAGTGTTAGGGATAAGGTTAAGTTTAGTGGTAGGGTTAGTGTTAGGGTTAGAGTTTGGGTTAGGGTTCATCTTAGGCTTAGGCTTAGGGTTAGGTTAAGTGTAAGGGTTAGGGTTATGGTTACAGATAGAGTTAGTATTAATGTTAGGGTTAGGGTTGGTGTTAAGGTTAGGGTTAGTGTTAGGATTAGTGTTAGGGTTTCTCTTAGGCTTTCTGTAAGGGTGAGGGTTAAGGTTAGGTTTAGGGTTATGGTTATAGTTAGGATTCAGGTTAGAGTTAGGGTTAGGGTTAGGTTTGGGTTAGGGTTAGAGTTAAGGTTTGTGTTAGGGTTAGATTTAGTGTTAGGTTTTGGGTAGCGTTAGTGTTAGGGATAGGGTTAGGATAACGGTTTGGTTTAGTGTAAGGTTTAGGTTTAGGTTTCTTGTAAGTGTTAGGGTTGTGGTTAGTGTTAGGTTTTGGGTTAAGTTTAGGGTTAGTGTTAGGGTTAGGATTTAGGTTAGGGTTAGTGTTAAGGTTAATGTTAAATTAAGGATTACTGTAAAGGTTAATGTTAGGGTTAGTATTAGTGTTAGGGTTAGGGTTCATGTTAGCATTAGGGTTAAGGTTAAGGTTCATGTTAGCATTAGGGTTAGGGTTAGTGTTAGGTTTAGGTTTAGGTCTAGGGTTAGTGTTTTGGTCAGGGTTAGGGTTATGGATAGTGTTAGGGTTAGTGATAGGTTTAGGTTTAGTGTTAGGGTTAGGCCTAGTGTTAGGATTAGAGTTAGTGTTAGGCTTATGTTTAGAGTTACTTTTAAGTTTAGGATTGGGGTTATGGTGAGTTTCAGGGTTAGTGTAAGGTTTAGGGTTAAGGTTAGTTTTAGTGTTAGGTATAGGGTTCATTTTAGCATGAGGGTTATTTTAGTGTTAGGGATAGGATTAGGTATTTGGGTTAGCTTTAGTGTAAGTGTTAGGGTTAGGGTTAGGGATAGTGTTAGGGTTAGGTATAGGATTAGGGATAGGGCTAGGCTTAAGGTTAGGGTTAGTGCTATGGTTAGGGTTAAAGTTAGTTTTAGGGTTAGTTTCAGAGTTAGGATTAGGGTTATGGTTAGGGTTAGTTTTAGGTTTAGGGTTAGGGGTAGGGTTTCTGTTAGGGTTAGTGATAGAATTAGTGTTAGGGTTATGGTTAGGATTAAAGTTAGAATGAGGCTTAGGTTTAGGTTTAGGGTTAGTTTTATGGTTACAGGTAGGATAGGGTTAGTGTTAGGGTTAGGGTTAGGGTTTTTATTAGGGTTAGGGTTTTTACTAGGGTTATGGTTAGTGTGAGGATTAGGGTTAGGGTTAGGTTTAGTGTATGTGTTAGTGTTAGTGTTAGGTTAAATTTAGGGATAGTGTTAGGGTTAGGGATATGTTTATAGTTACATTTAGGGTTAAAGTTAGGGCTAGAATTAGTGTTATGGTAGGCTTAGGGTTTGGTTAATGTAGAGTTATGGTTAGGTTTAGGGTAAAGGTTAGTTTTTGATTTAGAGTTACGGTTAGTGTTTGGGTTAGGGTTAGGGTTAGTTTAAGATTTAGCGATATGGTTAGGGTTATGGTTAGTGTTAAGTTAGTGTTAGGGTAAGGTTTAGGTTTAGATTTACTGTAAGGGTTAGGGTTAAAAGATAGGTTTAGTGTTAGGGTTAGGGTTAGGATTAGTGTTACATTTAGGGTTATGATTAGGTTTAGGAAAAGTGTTTGTTTTATTGTTATACATAGGTTTAGGGTTAGTGTTAGGGTTAGAGTTAGGGTCAGTGTTACAGTTAGGGTTATGGTTACAAAGAGGGTTAGAGTGAGGCAAAGTGTTAGTGTTAGTTTTACGGTTACAGTTAGGCTAGGTATAGTGTTAGGGTTAGTGTTAGTGTTACTGTTAGTGCTAGGGTTATGGTTAGTGACAAAGTTAGTGTTGGGGTTAGGGTTAGTGTTAGATTAGGGTTAGTCTTAGTGTTATGGTTAGGTAAGGGTTAGGGTTAGTGTTAGGTTATGGTTAGGGTCATGTTTTGCTATAAGGTTTGTGTTAGGTTTATGGTTAGGGTTAGGGTTATGGTAACGTTAGGTTTAGGGTTAGGGTTAGTGTTAGGTTTAGGTTTAAGGTTAGGATTAGTGTTAGGTTTACAGTTACAGATAGGATTCATGTTAGGGTTAGGGATAGGATTGGTGTTAGGTTTAGAATTAGGTTTAGGGTTAGCGTTAGTGTTAGCGTTATTGTACGTTGAGTGTTATGGTTAGGTTTAGGATTAGTTTTGGGGTTAGTATTAAACTTAGATTTAGTTTTAGTGAGGGCAAATGTTAGGTTTAGATTACGGTTAGGGTTAGGATTATGGTGAGGCTTAGGCTTAGTGTTAGGTTAGGGTTAGTTTTAGGGTTAGAGTAATTGTTAGGGTTAGGGATAGAGTTAGGTTTAGGGTTAATGTTAGGGTTAGGTTTAGGTTTAGGATTAGGGTTAGTGTTCAAGTTAAATTTACTGTTAGGGTTAGTGTTTATGTTAGGTTTAGTTTTAGGGTTTGTATTAGGGTTAGGATTAGGATTAGTGTTAGGGTTAGGTTTAGGGTTACTGTTAGGTGAAGTTTAGGGTTATTATTAGGGTTAGGGTCAAGGTTGCATTTAGGTTTAGGGATAAAGTTAGGGTTAGTGTTAGTGATATGTTAGGGATAGGGTTATCATTAGGGTTAGGGATAGGGTTAGGATTAAGTTTAGGGTTAGGGTTAGGGTAAGGGTTAAGGTAAAGTTTAGGCTAAGGGTTAGGTTAAAGTTTAGGATTATGGTTAAAAATAGTGTTAATGTAGGTTTAGGGTTACGGTTAGTGTTAGGGTCAGTGTTAGGATTTGTCTTCGGGTTACAGTTAGAATTATGTTTAAGGTTCTGGTTATGGTTAGGATTAGGGTTAGAATTAGGATTAGGGTTAGGTGAATTATGGTTCAACATAGGGTTAGGGTTAGGGTTAGTGTTAGTGTTAGGTTTAGGATTAGGTTTAGGTTTGGATTAGTCTTAGGCTTATGGTTCATGTTAGGGTTAAAATTTAGGTTAGTGTTAGCTTTAATTTTAAAGTTAGTGTTAGGGTTAGGGTTAGGGTAAGGGTTAGGGTTAGGGTTATAGTTAGGTTTTTGGTTAGTTTTAGGATTAGGGTTAGGTTTAGGGTTAGCTTATGGTTAGAATTATGGTGAGGGTTAGAGTTAGGCTTAGGATTGGGGTTATTGTTAGGGTTAGTGGTAGGGTTAGTTTTAGGGTTATAGTTAGGGTTAGAGTTAAAAGTTATGGTTAGTGTTAGTTTTAGGGGTAGTGTTAGGGTTAGGGTTAGGGTTGCTCATAGGGTTAGAGTTATGGTTAGGATTATCATTTGTGTCAGGATTAAGGTTATGTTTAATGTTAGTGTTAGGGTTAGGGTTAGAGTAAAATTTTGGTTTAGGATTAGGGTTAAGGTTAGAGTTAGTTTTGTTTTAGGGTTAGGCTTAGGGTTAGTGTTAGGTTATGGTTTAGGTTAGTGTTAGCTTTAGGGTTAGGGTTTGAGATGGGTTTACAGTTAGGGTTATGGTTAGGGTTATGATAAAGGTTAAGATTAGGGTTAGAGTTAGGTTTAGGGTTAGGTTTAGGTTAGGGTTAGGGTTAGGATTAGAGTTAGTGTTAGGGGTAGGGTAAGGGTTAGGGTTAAGATTAGTGTTAGGGTGAGGGTTAGGGTTTGGGCTAAATTAGGATTAGGGTTAGTTTTATGGTTCATGTTAGGATTAAAAATAGGGTTAGGACTAGGGTTGGAGTTAGGGTTAGGGTTTGGTTAGGGTTAGATTAGGGTTAGTGTTAGGATTGGGGTAAGTGTTACTTATTAGAGTTCCTTATTAGGGTTAGGAATAGTTTTAGGGTTAGTGTTAGGTATTGGTTAAGATTAGTGTTTTGTTTAGGGATAAGTTTTGGGTTAAATTAGGGTTAAATTTATGGTTTGTGTTAGGATTAAGGTTACAGATTTTTTTAGGTTTAGGTTTACGGTAAGGGTTAGGGTTAGGGTTAGTATTAAAGTTAGCTTTAGGGTTAGGGTTATGTTTAGTGTTAGGGTTAACGTTAGGGTTAGTGTTAGGGTTACATTTAGGATTAGGGTTAGGTTTAGTGTTACGGTTGGATTATGGTTAGGGTTAGGGTAAGGGTTATTGTTTGAGTTTGAGTTATATTTAGTGTTAGTGTTAGGGGTAGTTTTAGTGTTAAAGTTAGGGTTAGGATTAGAGTTAGGTTTAGTGTTATGTTTAGGATAAGGGTTAGGGTTAGGTTTAGTGTTTGGGTTAGGATTAGTGTTAGGTATAGGGTTAGGGTTAGGGAGAGACTTAGGGTTAGTTTCAGGGTGAAGGGTTAGCTTTAGGGTTAGGATTAGTGTTGTGGTTAGGGTTAGGGTTATTTTAAGGTTATTGTTTAGTTTTGGGTTAGTGTTAGGTTTATGGTTAGTTTATGTGTTACGGAGAGGGTTAATGTTAGGATTGTGTTCCAGTTAGGATTAAGGTTAGGGTTCATGTAAGAGACAGGGTTAGGGTTAGTGTTAGGAATTGGTTTAGGGTGAGGGTTAGAGTTAGGGTTAGGGTTAGAATTAGGGTTATTGTTAGTTTAGTGTTAGAGTTAGGGTAAGGATTAGGTTTAGGATTAGGTAAACTGTTAGGGTTATGGTTAGGTTAGGGTTAGGGTTAGGGTTAGAGTTAGGGTTAGTGTTAAGGTTAGGGTTAGGATTAGCGTTAGCGTTAGAGTTTGGGTTTGGCTTATATTTAGGTTTAGCATTAGTGTTAGTGTTTCAATTAGGGTTAGTATTAGGTTTAGCATTTGGTTTAGGGAGCAGCTTAGCATTAGGGTTCAGGTGAGGATTAGGCTTAGAGTTAGGTAATGGTTAGGTTTAGGGTTAGGTTTGATTTAGGGTTTGTGTTAGAATTAGGGTTAGGGTTAGGGTTACATTAGGGTTTGTGTTAGGGTGAGGATTAGGGTTAGGATTCAGGTTAGGGTTAGGGTTATTGTTAGGGTTATGTTTAGGTAAGGGTTAAGTTTAGGGTTAGTGTTACGGTTAGGGTGAGTGTTAGTTTGACTGTTAGGGTTAGGATTGGGGTTAGTGTTATTCTTAGGATGAGGGTTAGGGTAAGGGATTGATTTAGGGTTAGGGTTAGGTTTTGTGATAGGTTAGGTTTACTTTTTGGGTTTGGATGAAGGTTAGAGTTAGTGTTACGGTTAGGGTTAGGGTTAAGATTAGGGTTACTTTTAAAATTATATTTATGTTTATGGTTGGTGTTAGTTTTTGGGTTAGAATTAGAGTTAAAGTTAGACTTTGGGTTATGTTTAGGGTTAGTTTTAGAGTTAGGGTTAAGATTAGGTTTAGGGTTAGTGTTAGGGTTAGTATTAGCATTAGAGTTATGATTTGTGTGAGGATGAGTGTTATGGTTAGGGTTTGTGTTAAGGTTAAAGTTAGATTTAGATTTGGGGTTATGGTTAGTAAGAGGGTTAAAATGAGGTGTATGGTTAGGTTAGGGTTAGTTTTAGGGTTACAGGTTGGTTAGTGTTAGTGTTAGGGTTAGGGTTAGGGTTAGGGTTAGTGTTAAAGTTAGGGTTAGGGTTAGTTTTAGGGTTAAAATTAGGATTTGGGTTAGGGTTAATTTTAGTGTTTGGGTTTGGGTTACGGTTACAAATCATGTTAATGTTAGTGTTAGGGTTAAAGTTAGGGTTAGTGTTAGTGTTAGGTTTTTGGTTAGGTTTAGGGTTAGTGTTAGGGTTAGGTTTAGTGTTAGTTTTATGTTAGGGTTAGGGTTATTGTTAATGTTAAATTTAGGGTTAGGTTTAGGGTTAGAGCTCATTTTAGGGTTAGTGTTAGGTTTAGTTTTAGCTTTAGGGTTCGGGTTAGGATTAATGTTAGGGTTAGGGATAGGTTGAGGCTTAGGGTTAGTGTTAAGGTTTGAATTATTGTTAGGTTTAGGGTTATGGTTAGTGTTAGGGTTAGGGTTAGGTTAAAGATAGGGTTTGGATTAGGGTTACGGTTAAAATTTGTGTTAGTGTTAGTGTTAGGGTTATGGTTAGGGTTAGGTTTAGGGTTAGTGTTAGGGTTGTGTGTAGTGTTAGGTTTAAGGTTAATGTTTGTGTTACAGTTACAGTTAGGGTTATTGTTATGGTTATGGTTATGGTTAAAGATAGGATTAGTGTTAGGGATAGGGTTAGGCTAGTGTTACGTTAGAGTTAGGGTTAGGGATAGGGTTAGTGTTAGTTTTAGGTTAGAGTTAGTGTTAGGTTTAGGTTTAGGTTGAGGGTTAGAGTTAGAGTGAGGGTTAGGGTTAGGGTTAGGATAAATGATAGGATTAGGTTTGGGGATAGGGTTAGTGTTAGGGTTAGAGTGAGGTTTAGTGTTACAGTTAGTGTTAGGGTTAGGGTTAGTGTTAGGGTTAGTGTTTGGATTAGGTCTAGGGTAAGAGTTACTGTTAAGTATTGTGATAGGTTTAGGTTAGTGTTAGAGTTAGGGTTAGTGTTAGGATTAGGGAAAGGGTTAGGGTAAGGGTTAGTGTTATGGTTAGGGTGAGGTTTCATGTTTTGGTTACGATTAGAGTTAGTGTTAAGTGTAGTGGTAAGATTAGGGTTACTGATAGTGATAGCTTTGGGGTTACGGTTAGGGTTAGTGTTAGTGTTACTGTTAGGATAGGGTTAAGTTTTTGTTTCCTGGTAGGGATAGGGTTATGGATACTGTTAGGATTAGGATAAAGGTTAGGGTTAGTAATAGGGTTAGGGTTAGGTTTAGGGTTAGTGTTAGGTTAAAGTTAGCATTAGGGTTATGGTTAGAGTTAGGGTTTGTGTTAAAGTTAGGGATAGTGTTGGGGTTAGTATTAGTGTTAGGGTTAAAGTTAGTGTTAGGATTAGGTTTAGGGTTAGGGCTAAGTAAAGGTTAAGGATTAGGTTTAGTGTTAGGATTAGAATTCATGTTAGGGTAAAATTAGGGATAGAGTTTGTGTTAGGGTTAGGGTTATGGTTTGTTGTAGGGTTAGGGTTAGGGTTTGTTTTAGGGTTACCATTAGGGTTATGTTTAGAGTTATGGTTACTCTTTGGATTAGGGTTAGGGTTAAGGCTAGTGTTAGGGTAGGTTTGGGTTGGGGTTAGGGTTAAGGTTAGTGTTAGGGTTAGGGTAAGGGTTAGGTTTAGGCTTAGGGTTAGTGTTAGGTTTAGGTTTAGGGTTTGGGTTAGGGTTAGGATTAGTGTTAGGGTTAGTGTTTGTGTTAGCATTAGTGTTTGGGTTAAAGTTATACTTAGGTTTAGAATGAGTGCTAGTGTTAGAGTTAGGGTTAGTGTTAGGTTTAGGATTAGGTTTAGTGCGAGACTTAGGCTTAGGTTTAGGGTTAGGGTTATTGTTAGGGTTAATGTTAGGGTGAGAGTTATGGTTAGATTTAAAGTTAGGGTTAGGGTTAGTGTTAGGATTAGGGTTAGGGTTAGGGTTTCTGTTAGGATTAGGTTTAGGATTAGGTTTAGGTGTAGGTTTACGGTTAGTGTTAGGGTTAGGGTTTGGGTTAGGCTTAGTGGTATCGTTAGGTTTAGGGTTTGTGTTAAAGTTACGGGTAGAGTTAGTGTTAAGGTTAGTGTGAGGGTCAGGATTATGGTTAGGGTTAGGTAACTGTTAGCATTAGGGTTAGATTAGGTTTAGGCTTATGGTTTAGGCTTAGGGTTAGTGTTAGTTTTAGGTTTAGGGTTTGTGTTAGGGTTAGGGTTAGGTTTAACATTAGTATTTGGGTTAGGGTTAGAGACAGGTTTAGGGTTAGTGTTAGGATGATGGTTAGGGTGAGTGTTTGGTTTAGGGTTAGGGTTAGGGTAAGGGTTAGGGTTAGGGTTAGGGTTATTGTTAGTGTTAGGGTTAGTGTAAGTTTTACTGTTATAGTTAGGTTTAGGTTTAGGATTAGAATTCGTTTTAGACTTACAGTTAGGGTTAGTGTTAGTGTTAGGTTTAGTGTTGAAGTTAGGATTAATGATATGGTTAGTGTTGGGGTTAGGGTTAGGGTTAGTTTTAGGTTTAGGGTTAAGGTTCATGTTAGGGTTAAGTTTAGGGTTCGGATAAGGCTTAGAATTCGTGATAGGTTTAGGTTTAGGGTTAGGGTTATGATTATGGTTAGGGTTAGGGTAGGGTTAGTGTTAGGGTTAGGGTTAAAGTTAGTGATAAGTTTAGGTTTAGTTTAGGGTTAGGGTTAGTGTTAGGTTAGGCTTAGGGTTAGGGTTAGGTTAAGGTTCGGGTTATGATTAGGGTTGGGGTTTGTGTTATTGTTAGGATTACATTTAGGCTTAGTTTTAGGGTTAGGGTTAAAGTTAATTTTAGGGTTAGGATTAGGATTAGGTTAAGGTTAGGGTTAGGTTTAGGGTTTTGTTTAGAATTAATGTTGTGTAAAGTTAGGGTTAAGGTTAATGTTAGGATTAAGGATAGGGTTAGTGTTAGGGTAAGGGTTAGGTTTTGTTATAGGGTTACTGATAGGGTTACATATAGGTTTATGGTTACGGTTAGGATTAGGGTTAGGGTTAGGTACATGTTTAGGGTAGGTTAGGGTGAGGTTTAGTGCTAGGTTTAGGGATAGGATTATGGTGAGGATTAAGTTTACAGTTATTGTTATTGTTTGGGATAGGGTTAGGTTTAGTGTTAGGGTTAGGGTTACAGTTAGGGTTAGGTTAGGGGTAGGGTTAGGGTTTGTGTTAGGTTTAGGCTTAGGATTAGTGTTAGTTTTATGTTTAGGTTTTGGGTTAGGGTTAGGGTTAGGGTTAGGGTTAGGGTAATGGTTAGTATTAGAGTTTGGTTTGGGTTTTTAATGAGGTTTAGGGTTAGTGTTAGGGTTAGGGTTAGGGTTTATGTTAGGTTTAGGGATAGGTTATGGTAAGGGTTAGGTTTAGGTTAAGGGTTAGGGTTATTGTTAGGATTAGGATTAGGGTTAGGGTTATGGTTATGGTTAGGATTAGGATTAAAGTTAGGTTTAGGGTTAGTGTTAGGGTTAGACTTAGGGTTAGGGTTAGGGTTAGGGTTAGCTTTTGTGTTAGGGTCATGGTTAGTTTTATGGTTAGGGTTAATGTTAGTGTTTGGGTTAAGGTTAGTATTAGGTTTAGGGATAGGGTTATGGTGAGGGTTAGGTTTAGGTTTAGGGTTCGGGTTAATGTTAGGGTTAGGATTAGGGTTATGGTTAGAATTAAAGTTAGGGTTAGGGTTAGTTTTAGGGTTAGGGTTAGACATAGGGTTAAGGTTTCTGTTACAGTTAGGGTTAGGGATAGGGTTAGTGTTAGGGTTAGTTTTAGGGTTGGGGTTAAGATTTGGGTGAGGTTTAGGCTTAGTGGTATGATTGTTTTAGGGTTTGTGTTAGGGTTAGGGTTAGGATTAGGATTAGTGTTAGGGTGAGTATTAGTGTTAAAATTTGGGTTTGGTTAGGTAAGCGTTAGTGTTAGGGTTAGGTAAAAGTTAGGGTTATGGTTTGGGTTAGGGTTGTTGTTAGGTATAGGATTAGGGTTAAGTTTTCTGTTAGGATTAGGGATAGGGTTAGGTTTTGTGTTTGGGTTACAGTTAATTTTATGGTTAGGGTTATGGTAATAGTTACTGTTAGGGTTTGGGTTAGGGTTCAGTTTAGGATAATGTTATGGTTAGGGTTTGGGTTAGGGTTAGTTTTAGGGTCAGGATTCATGTTAAAATGAGGGTTAGGATTAGGGTTAGGGTTAAGTTTAGGTTTACAGTTAGGGTTAGTGTAGTGTTACGGTGATGGTTAATATTAGGGTTACTTTTAATTTGGGGGTTAGGATTACTTTTAGGTTTAGGTTTTGTGTTAGGGTTAGTGTTAGGTTTAGGGTTAGGTTTAGGGTTAAGCTTCGTGTTACAGTTAGGGTTAGGATTAGGGTAAGTGTGAGGTTTAGAGTTAGGGTTATGGATAAAGTTAGTGTTATATTTAGAGTTAAGTTAGGGTTAAGTTTAGGGTTAGGATTAGGATTACTGTTAGTGTTAGGGTTTGATTTGGGGTTAGTGTTTGTGTTAGAGTTAGGGTTAGTGTTAGGTTGGGGTGAGGGTGAGGGATAGATTAGGGTCAGGATTATGGTTGGGTTAGGGTTTGTGTTAGGGTTAGAGTTAGAGTTAATGTTAGTTTTAGTGTTAAGTTTAGGATTAGGATTAGTGTTAATGTTAAGGTTAGGATTAGGTTTAGGGTTAGTGATAGGGTTAGGGTTAGGTTTGGGTTTTGGTTTAGGATCGGGCTTAATGGAATTATTAGAGTTAGTGTTAGGGTTAGTGTTATGGTTATGATTAGGTTTAGGTTTAGTATTCAGGTTAGGGTAAGGTTTAGGTTTAGGGTAAATGTTGGAGTTAAGTTTATCGTTAGATTCAGGGTTAGGGTTAGATTTAGGGTTAATGTTAGGGTTAAGGTTTGGGTTAAGGTTAGGATTAGGTTTAGATTTAGTTTTAGTGTTAGGATTTGTGTTAGTGTTAATGTTTGTGTTAGAGTTACTATTAAGGTTAGGGTTAGGTTTAGTGTTAGGGTTAGGGTTAGGTTTAGGGTTAGCGATAGTGTTATGGTTAGGTTTAGGGTTTGGGTAGGGTAAAGGATAGAGTTAGGCTTAGGGTTATGGTTGGTCTTAGGGTTAGTGTAAGGGTTAGGGTAGGGTTAGGGAGAGAGTTAGGCTTAGGGTTATCATTCTTCTTAGGGTTTGGGTTAGGGTTAGTGTAATGGTTAGGGTTACGGTTAACATTAGAACTAGTGTTAGTGTTAGGGTTAGGCTAAAAATTAGGGTTAGAGATCATTTTAGTTTTAGGAATAGGTATGGGTTAGTGTTATGGATAGGGTTATGGTTAGGGTTAATGTTAGTGTTAGGGTTAGGGTTATGGTTAAGTTTAGTGTTAGGGTATGGGTTAGGGTTAGGGTTAGGCTTAGGGTTAGTTTAGTTTTAGGTTTAGGTTTGGAATTTGAGTTAGGATTAGGGTTAGGGTTAGTGTTAGCGTTAGGGATATGGTTAGGATTATGTTAGGATTAGTGTTATTGTTAGTATTAAATTTTGTGGGCTGGGGATGTGGCTCAAATGGTAGCACACTCACCTGGCATGCGTGCAGCCCGGGTTTGATCCTCAGCACCACATACAGGCAAAGATGTTGTGCCTGCCGAAAACTAAAAAATAAATATTAAAAAATTCTCTCTCACTCCTTCTCTCTCTCTCTCTCTCTCTCTCTCTCTCTCTCTCTTTAAAAAATTTGCATTAGGTTTAGGGTTAGGGGTAATGGTAGGGTTAGAGTTAGGGTTAGTATTAGGGTTAGGGTTAGGGTTAAGTTTAGGGTTAGAGTTTGGGTTAAGGTAAGGGTTAGGATTAGTGTTAGGGTTAGTGTTAGTTTTAGAATTAGGGTTCATGTTAAGGTTAGGGTTATGGTGAGTGTTAGGGTTATGGTTAGGTTTAGGGTTAGGGTTAGGTTTAGTGTTAGTGTTTGTTTTAGGGTTAGGGATAGGGCTAATTATAGTGTTAGGATGAGGGACAGTTTTAGAGCTAGTGTTATGGTTACAGTTAGGTTTAGGGTTAGTATTTGGTCAGGGTTAGGGTTTGGGTTAATGTTAGTGATAGGGTTAGGTTTAGTGTTAAGGCTATCATTAGTTTTAGTGTTAGTGTTTGCGATTGTGTTAGGATTAGGGTTTATTATACTGCTAGGGTTAGGGATAGGTTTAGAGTTAGTTTTAGGGTTAGGGTTAGGTATAGGGTGAGTGTTATGATTAGTGTTAGGGTTAAGATTAGTGTTATGGTTAAGATTAGTTTTAGGTTTTGGGTTAAGTTTAGTGATAGGGTTAGGTTTAGGGTTAAGGTTACTTTTAGGATAAGCATTAGGTTTAGGGTGAGGGTTAGTGTTAGTTTTAGGGTTAGGTTTAGGTTTTGAGTTAGGAATAGGCTTAGGGTTATTGTTAGGGTTAGGTTTTCAGTTAGGATTAGGATAGGGTTAGGGTTAATGTTAGTGTTAAGTTTTGTGTTAGGGTTAGTGTTAGGGTTAGTGTTAGGATTAGGTTTATGGTTACTTTAAGTTTACGGTCAGGGTTAGGGTTAGTATTAGGGTTAGGGTTAATGTTAAGTTTAGGGTTAGTGTTAGGGTTAAGGGTTAGGATTAGGGTTAGTGTTAGTGTTACTGTTAGAATTAGAGTTTGTGTTAGGGTTTGGGTTAGGGTGAGTGTTAGTGTTAGAGTTAGGATTAGGGTTGGTTTCTGTTAGGGTTAGGGTTAGGGTTAATTATACTGTTAGGGTTAGGGATAGGATTAGAGTTAGTGTTATGGTTAGGTTTAGGGTTAGGTTTATGGTTAGTGTTAGGGTCAAAATAAGGGTCAGGGTAAGGGTTTGGGTTTGGCTTAGTGTTGGAGCTAGAAGTGAGGGCTAGGGTTAGGGTAAGTAGTAATAGAGGTTAGGGTTTGGGGGATAGGCTAAGGATTAGTGTTAGGACTAGGGTAGCATTAGGGTGAGGGTTTGCCTTAGGGTAAGGGATAAGGTTAGAGTTAGAGTTAGGACCAGGGTTAGGGTTAGGTTTATTGTTAAAGCTCATTTTAGGGCTTGGATTAGGGCTAGTTTTGTATTAGGATTAGGGCTAGTATTATGATTATGGTTATTTTAAGAACTAGGGTTACAATTACTTTAGTTTTAGGGTTAGGTTTAGGGCTAGGTCTAGTGTTAGGGTTAGGTTTAAGGTTAGGGTGATGTTTAGAGCTAGATTTAGTATTTGGAT
>NW_026006994.1:45311-55651 GCF_001458135.2 Marmota marmota marmota
CAGTTAGGATTAGGATAGGGTTACAGTTAATGTTAGTTTTAAATTTTGTGTTAGGGTTAGTGTTAGGATTATGTTTAGGGTTAGGGTTAGTGTTAGAATTAGGGGTAGGGTTAGGATTAGATTTAGTGTTAGGGTTAGGGTTAAGTTTAGGGTTAGTGTTAGGGTTAAGGTAATAGTTAGGTTTCTGGTTAGGGTTAGTGTTAGTGTTCGGGTTAGTGTTATGGTTAGTCTTAGTGTAAGGGTTAGGGTTAGGGTGAGTATTAACATTAGGTTTAGGGTTAGGGTTATGTTTGTGTTAGTGTTTGTGTTATGGTTAGGTTTAGGTTAATTATAGTGTTAGGGTTAGGGATAGATTTAGAGTTAGTGTTAGTGTTAGGGATAGGGTTAGTGTTAGGGTAAGGTTTAGGTTTAGGTTTAGGGTTAGGGTTAAAGTTATTGTTATGGTTAGGGTTAGTTTTAGAGTTAGGGTTAGAGTTAGGGTTAGGGTTAGAGTTCGGTTTAGTGTTAGGAATAGGGTTAAGGTTTGTGATAGGGTTAAGTTTAGAGGTAGGGTTTTGTTAGGGTTAGGGTTAGGGTTAGTGTTAGGGTTATGAATAGAATTAGGGTTATATTTAGTTTTAAAATTAGGGTTAGGTTTAGTATTAGGATTATGGTAAGGTTTAGATTTAGAGTTAGTGTTAGGGCTAGGGGTAGGGTTAGGGTTAGTGTTAGTGTTAGGGTTAGGGTTATTTTTAGGTTTAGGGTTAGGGTTAGTCTTTGGGTTAGTGTTATGTTTAGTGTTAGTTTTAGAGTTAAAATAGGGTTATTGTTAGGGTTAGGGTTAGAATTAGGGTTCGTGTTAGGGTTACTGTTAAGTTTAGGATTATTGTTAGTGTTAGGTTCAGGGTTAGGGTTAGGATTAGGGTTGGGATAAGGGTTACAATTAGTGTTAGTGTTAGGGATACTGTTAGGGTTAGTGTTAGGCTTAGGGTTATGGTTAGTGTTAGGTTTAGGTTTAGGGTTACAGTTAGGTTTTGTGATAGTGTTAGGATTATGGTTAGGGTTAGGGATAGGGTTAGGATTACAGTTAGGATTATGGTTAGGTTTAGGGTTAGAGTTAGTGTTAGGGTTAGGTTTAGGGTTAGAGATAGGGTTAGTGTTAGTGTTTGTTTTAGGGTTTAAGTTAGTGTTAATGTTAGTGTTAGGGTTCAGATTGGGAGTATGGTTAGAATTAGCTTTAGGTTGGGGTTATGGTTAGGGTTAGTGATGGGGTTAATGTTACAGATAGGGTTAGTGTTAGGGTTTGGGTAAGTGCTAGGGTTAATATTTGGGTTGTGTTAGGGTTAGGGTTAGTATTATGGTTAGCATTAGGTTAAGGGTTAGGGTTACTGTTAGGGTTAGTGTTAGAGTTAATGTTAAGTTTAGGGTTAGTGTTAAAGTTAGGGTTAGGGTTAGGGTTAGTGTTAGGGTTAGGTTTATGTTTAGGGTTAAGTTCAGTGTTAGGATTAGGGTTAGAATTAGGTTTATGGTTAGGCTTCGGTTTAGTGTTAGGTTAAGGTTATGGTTAGGCTTAGGTTTAGTGTTATGATTAGAGTTAGGGTTAAGATTAGGTTTAGGGTTATTGCTAGGGTTAGGATTAGAAGTAGGGTTAGGGTTAGTGTTAGGGTTAGGTTTAGTGTTTGTGTTAGTGTTAAGGTTAGGGTTGGACTTACGGTTTGTATTAGGTTTAGGGTTAGAGTTAGGGTTACAGATAGGATTAGGTTTAAGTTTAGGGCTAGGGTTAGGGTTAGAGTTAGGTTGAGTGTTAGGGTTAGGGTTAGAGTTAAAATTAGGGTTAGGGTTATGGTTAAGGTTAGATTTAGTGTTAGGTTTAGGGTTAGGGTTAGGGTTAGGATTAATATTAGTTTTATGGTTAGTGTTTGTGTTAGTGTTAGAGTTAGAGTTAGGGTTAGAATTTGTGTTAGGTTTAGGGTTTGAGTTAGGGTTAGGATTAAAGTTAGGATTAGGGATATGTTTAGGGTTAAGGTTGGGGTCAGTGTTAGGGTTACGGTAGGTATAGGGTTAGTGTTAGTGTTAGGGTTGGGTGTGTGTTAGGGTTAGGGTTAGGGTTAGTGTTAGAATAGGGTTACATGTATAATTAGGGTTAGGATTACGGTTAGTGTTAGTATTTGGGTTTGACTAAGGCTAGTTATAGGGTTAGATTTATGGTTAGTGTTATGGATTTGTTAGGGTTAATGTTAGGGTTAGGGTTAGAGTTTGTGTTAGGGTTAGTGTAAGGGTTAGGGTTAGTGTTAGTGTTAGGTTTAGGGTTTGAGTTTGTGTTATGGTTAGGGTTAGGGTTAGTGTTAGGATTAGGGTTTGGGTTATGGTTTGGTTTAGGGTTAGTATTAAAATTAGGATTAGGGTTCGTGTTAGGGTTAGGGTTATGTCTAGGGTAATGGTTAGGTTTAAATTAGTGTTATGGTTAGGTTTAGGGTTAGGGTTAGCAATAGTTTAATTAGGGATAAGTTGAGGTTTAGTGTTAGGGTTAGGGTAAAGGTTAGTGTTATGGTTAAGATTAGGTTTAGGGATAGGGTTATCATTAATATTACATTAAGGGTTAGTGTTAGGGTTAGCAAAAATATGGTTAGGGTTAGTGTTAGTGTTAGGGTTAGGGTTTGGGTTTAGTGTTAGTGTTAGGGTTTGCGATAGGGTTAGAGTAAGTGTTAGGGTTAGGTTTACAATAACAATTAGGGTTAGTT
The DNA here is from genome assembly GCF_001458135.2 of Marmota marmota marmota. NCBI lineage: Eukaryota > Metazoa > Chordata > Mammalia > Rodentia > Sciuridae > Marmota > Marmota marmota. Next base: position 48,032 of record NW_026006994.1, read on the forward strand.
TTAAGTTTAGTTTTGGGGTTAGTGTTAGGGTTTGTGTTACAGTTAGGGTTATTGTTACGGTTAAGCTTTAGGTTTATTTTTAGAGTTATGGTTAGGGTTAGTATTACATTTAGGTTAGGGTTAATTTTAGGGTTATTGATAGGGTTATGGTTGGTTTAGAGTTAGTGCTATTTTTAGGATTAGAAATAGGGTTTTTGTTAGGGTTAGGGTTAGGGTTAGGTTTAAGGTAAGAGTTTGGGTTAGAGTTGAGGTTAAGGTGATGTTTAGGGTTAGGGTTATTGTTAGGTATAGGGTTAGTGTTAGGGTTAGTGTTAGGTTAAGGGTAAGGATTAGGGTTAGGGTTAGGTTTAGCTTTAGTGTTAGGGTTATGGATAGGGTTAGCATTAGTGTTAGGGTTAGTTTTAAAGTTAGGATTAGGGTTAGAGTCAGGGTTAGGTTTTTTTGTTAGGGTTAGGGTTAGAATTACAGATAGGTTTATGGTTAGATTAAAGTTTAGGGTTAGAGTTAGAGTTATTGTTAGGGTTACATTTAGGGTTAGGGTTAGTGTAATTGTAAGGCTTAGGTTTAGTGTTAGGGTTAGAGTTAGGGTTAGTGTTAGGATTACCATTAGAGTTAGTGTTATGTTTTGGGTTAGGGTTAGGGTTAGTGATAGGGTAAGGTTTCGGGTTAGGTTTAGTATTAGGGTTAGTTTAGAGTTAGTGTTAGGTTTAGGTTATGGTTACTTAAGGGTTAGGGTTAGGATTGGGTTAGGGTTAGGTTTATGGTTAGGGTTAGGGTTTATGTTAGGGTTAGGGTTAGGGTGTTAGGGTTACAGTTAGATATAGGATTAGGGTTAGTATTAGGGATAGGGTTTGTGTTAGGGTTAGTGTTAGGGTTAGCATTAGGTTTAGGATTAGTGATAGTGTTAGAGTTAGGGTTAGGTTTAGGTTTAGGGTTTGGGTTAGGGATATGTTTAGGGTTAGGTTTAGTGTTAGTGTTAGGGTTAGGGTTAATGTTAAGATTTGTGTTAGTGTTAGGGTTATTGTTAATGTTAGAGTTTGTGTTAGGATTAGGATTAGGGATAGTCTTAGGATTTGTTTTATGGTTAAGGTTAGTGTTAGTGTTAGAGTTACAGTTATGGTTATGGTTAGGTTTAGGGTTGATTTAGTATTAGAGTTAGTGTTAGTGTTAGGGTTAGTATTAGTGTTAAGGTTAGGGTTTGTGTTAGGGTTAGGTTTAGGTTTAGTGTTAGGTTAGGGTTACAGGAAAGATTAGTATTAGGGTTAGTGTTAATATTCGTGTTAGGATTAGCATTAGGGTTAGGGTTAGAGTTAGGGTTGGGATAGGGTTACTGTTAGGGTTAGAGTTAGTGTTGCCAATATTGTTATATTTAGAGATAAGTTTTGGGTTAGTGTTAGGGTTAAGGTTAGGATTAGAGTTAGTGTTATGGTTAGTGTTAGGGATAGGGATAGTGTTAGGATTAGAGTTATGGATTGGGTTAGGGTTAGGGTTATGGTTATTGTTAGCACTAGGCTTATGGTTATGATTAATGTTAGGTTTAGGTTAATGTTAGTGTTTAATTTTGCATTAGAGTTAGTGTTAGGGTTACTGTTAAAGTTAGGGTTAGGTTGAAGGTTACGTTTAGCGTTAGCGATAAGTTTAGTGCTAGTGTTACAGTTAGGGTTAGGGTTAGGTTTAGAGTGAGTGTTAGGGTTAGGGTTAGGGTTAGGTTTAGTGTTAGTGTTTGGGTCATTGTTAGGTTTAGCGTTAAGTATAGCATTAGGGTTAGGGTTAGGTTTAGAGGTAGTGTTAGGGTTAGGGTTAGGGTTAGTGTTATGGTTAGGGTTAGGGTTAAATTTAAGATTACTGTTAGTTTTAGGGTTAGGGGTAGAGTTAGTTTAAAGATAAGAATTAGGGTTAAGGTTAGGATTAGGCTTAGTTTTAGGGTTAGGGTTAAATTTATGATTAATTTTAGACTTAGGGTTAGAGTTAGGGTTGGGATTAGTTTTAGGTTGAGTGTTACGGTTTGAATTCAGGTTTGTGTTATGTTTAGGGTTATGGTTATGATTAGGGTTCAGATAGGGTTAGGGTTAAAGTTAGGGTTACTGTTAGGGTTAGGGTTAGGTTTAGGTTAAGGGTTAGTGTTAGGGTTAGGGTTAGGGTTAGGGTTTGTGTTATGTTTATATTAAGGATAAGTGTTAGGAGGTTTATGGGTAGGATTAGATTCAAGGTTAGGGTTAGGGTTAGTGTTAGGGTTTGCGTTAGGTTTAGGGTTAGGGTAAGTATTAGGGATAGGTTTTGGGTTAGGGTTAGTGTTAGGGTTAGCATTAGGTTTAGGATTAGTGATAGGGTTATGGTTAGGTTTAGTTTTTAGTATTAGGGTTAGGGTTAGGGTTCATGTTAGAGTTATGGTTAAAGTTAGTGTTAGTGTTAGAGTTAAGGTTAGGGTTAGGGTTAGCAATAGGTTTAGGGTTAGGGAGAGGTTTAGTGTTAGTGTTAGAGTTAGGATTAGGGTTTGGGTTAGTGTTAAGTTTAGAGCTAGGGTTTGTGTTACAGTTAGTTAAGGTTTGTGTTAGGGTTAGTGTTAGGGTTTGGGTTAGTATTAGGGTTAGGGTTTGTGTTAGGGTTAGTGTTAGGGTTAGCATTAGGTTTATTATAAGTTTAGGGTTAGTGTTACTTTTAGTGTTAGAGTTAGGGTTTATGTTAGGGTTATGGTTAGTGATGATAGTGTTTGTGTTACGTTAAGGTTATTGATAGGGTTTGTGTTAGGTTTAGGTTTAGGGTAAGTGTTAGATTCAATTTAGGTTTAGCATTAGGGTTAAGATTAAGGTTATTTTGGGTTATTTATAGGGTTAGGGTTAGTGTTACATTTAGGGTAATTGTTAGGGTTATGTTTTGTCTTAGGGTTAGTTTTAGTGTTAGTGTTAGGGTTAGGGTTCATGTTAGGGTTAGGGTTAGGGTTAGTGTTAGGGTTTGGTTTAGGATTAGTGTTAGGGTTAGTTTTAGGCTAAATGTTAGGGTTAAAGTTAGGGTTAGATTTAGTTTAGGGTTAGGGTTATTTATAGAATTAGGGTTAGAATTAGGGTTACATTAAGGTTAGGGTAAGTGTTAGGGTTACACTTAGGGTTACTGTTAGTGTTAGGTTTAGGTTTAGTGTTGGGGTTAGGGTTAGGGTTAGGGTTAGTTTTAGGGTTACCTTTATGTTTAGGGTCAATGAAAGGCTTAGGTTTGGAGTAAGGGTTAGTGTTAGAGTTATGATTAGGGTTAGGTTTAGGGTTAATAAACGGTTAGGGTTACAATTAGGCTAAGTTTAGAATTATGGTTTGGGTTAGGTTTTGTCTTCGGTTTATGGTTAGTGTTAGGGTTAGTGTTAGGGTTAGGGTTAGGGTTAAGTTTCGTGCTATGGTTATGTTTAGGGTTTATATTAGGGTTAGTGTTAGAATAAAATTTGGTTACAGTTACAATTAGCATTAGGGTTAGTGTTAGAGTTAGTTTTAGGGTTAAGATTATGGTTAGGGTTGGTGTTAGGATTTGGGTTTTGTTTAGGATTATTATTAGGGTTCAGTTTGGTTTAGGGCTAGTAGTAGGGTTAGCATTGGGGTTAGGTTTAGGGTAAGGGTTAGGGTCAGCCTTAGCTTTAGGGTTAGTGTTAAGGTTAGGGTTAAAACTAGGGTTAGTGTTAGGGTTCTGGTTCTGGTTAGGGTTAGGGTTAGTGTTCAGGTTCGGTTTATGATTAGGTTTAGGGTTACAGTAAGTGTTAGGTTAGGTTTAGAGCTAAGATTAGAGTTAGGGTTAGGGTTAGTGTATGTGTTAGGTTTGCTATAGGGTTAGTGTTAGGGTTATTGTTAGGTTTAGGGTTAGGGTTTGGTTAGGGTTAGTGTTAGTGTTAGGGTTAGGGCTTGTCCTAGGGTTAGTGTTAATGTTAGGATTAGATTTAGGATTAGTGTTAGGATTAGGGTTAGGGTCAGTGTTAGGGTTAAGATTAGGGTTCGTGTTAGGGTTAGGCTTAGGGTTAGGTTAGGGTTCCTGTTAGGGTTAGGCTTAGGGTTAGGATTAGGGTTCGTGTGAGTGTTAGAGTTAAGGTTAGTTTTAGCAGTAGTGTTAGGGTTAGGGATAGGTTTATGTTTAGTGTTAGGGTTAGTGTTAGGGTGAGGGTTAATATTATGTTTATGGTTAGGTTTAGGTGTAGGTTTAGTGTTAGGGTTAGCATTATAATTAAGTTTAGGGTTAGTTTTAGTGATAATGTTAGGATTAGGTGTAGTGTTAGTGTTAGGGTTATGGTTAGGTTTAGGTTCTGTGTTAGGGTTAGTGTTATGGTTACGGTTAGTGTTAGTGTTCGGGTTAATGTAAGATTTAGTGTTAGGTTAAAAATTAGGGTTAGGTTTAAGGTTAGTTTTAGGGTTAGAGGTAGTGTTAGGGTGTGTTTTAAGGTTAGTGTTAGGATTAGGATTAATGTTAGGGTTGTTAGGGTTAGGGTTATTTTTAGCTTACTGTTTACAGTTAGGATTAGGGTTAATTTTAGGTTTAGTTTTAGAGTTAGTGCTGGGGTAAAGTTTAGGGTTAGGTTTAGTGTTACGGTTTGGGTTAAAGTTGTATTAGGGTTAGGGTTAGGGTTAGCGTTAGTTTTAGGATTACCTTTGTGATTAGAGTTAGTGTTAGGATTAGTGTTAGTGTTAGGGATTTTGTTAGGGTTAGTGTTAGGGTAAGTTTTATGGTTAGGGTTAGGGTTAGTGTTAGGTTTTCTGCTAGGGTTAGAGAGAGAGTTAGTGTTATTGTTAGGGTTAATGTTAGCTTTAGGGTTAGTGTTAGGTTTAGGTTTAGGTTTAGCGTTAGTGATATGGTTAGGGTTAAGGTTGGTCATAATGTTAGGGCTGGAGTTAGGATTAATGTTATGGTTAAGGTTAGGATTAGTGTTAGGGTTATGGTTAGGGTTACGATTAGGAACAGTGTTAGATTTAGGAATATGTTTAAGGTTAGTTTTAGGGTTAGTGTTAGGCTTAGGGTTAGTGTTATGGTTACAGTTAGGGACAGGACTAATGTAAGGGTTAGGCTTAGGTTTAGGATGAGGGTTAAAATTAGGGATAGGGTTAGGGTTTGTGTTAGATTTAGTGTTTGGGTTATTAGAGTTAGTGTTAGGGTTAGGGTTATTTTTATAGTTTGCTTAAGTTTAGTGTTAGAGTACGGGTTAGGGTTAGTGTTAGTGTTAGGGTTAGGGTTAGTGTTTGAATTAGGGTTAGGGCTAGGGTTATGGTGAGGATTAGGTTTTGAGTTAGGGTTAGTGTTAGTGTTAAACTTTGTATTAGAATTAGTGTTAGGGATAGTGTTAGGATTAGATTTATGGTTATACTTAGTGTTAGGGTTAGGGATAGGAATAAGTTTAGGGTTACTGTTAGGGTTAGGGTTAGGGTTATGTCTATGGTTAGTGTAAGTGTTAGGGTTAGGGTTAGGGTTCATTTAAGGGTTAGGTTTAGTGTGAGTGTTAGGGTTAGGGTTAGGTTTAGGTTTGATGTTAGTATTTGGGTTAGGGTTAGGGTTAGGGTTATATTTAAGGATAGTGTTAGGGTTAGTGATAGGCTTAGAGTTAGTGTTAGGGTTTGGTTTATGGCTGGTGTTATGGTTAGATTTAGGGTTACGTTAAGGGTTAGGATTAGGATTAAGATTAGTGTTGGGGTTAGGGTTAGGATTAGGGTTAGTTTTAATGTTAGGGTTGGATTTAGTGTTAGGGTTTTGTTAGGTTTAGTGTTAGGGTTAGGGATAGGGTTTTTAGGGTTAGGGTTAGGATTTAAGTTATGTTTAGGGTTAGGTTAGTGTAATGATTACAGAGAGGATTAGTGTTGGATTTAGGGTTTTGGTTAGGATAAGAATTACTGTTTGTGTTAGGGTTAGGGTTAGTATTAGGGTTAGGGTTAGTGCTAGATTAGACTTAAAGGTAGAATTAGTGTTAGTGTTAGGGTGAGTTTCAGTGTTAGTGTTTGCATTAGGATTAGTGTTAGGGTTAGTTTTTCTATTAGGGTTAGGGTTGGGTTAGGGTAGGGTTTATGTTAGGGTTAGTGTTAGGGTTAGAGTTAGGTTTAAAATTGGGTTAAGGTTAAGGTTAGTGTTAGGGTTAAGTTTAGGGTTAGTGTTATATTTAGGGTTAGGGTTAAGGATAGGGTTAGTGTTAGGTTTAGTATTAGATTTAGGTTTAGGGTTCGAGTTAAGGTTAGCATTAGGCTTAGAGTTAGAGTTAGTTTTAGGTTTAGTGTTACAGTTAGGGTTAGTGTTAGGGTTAGGGTAGGGTTAGGATTAGGATTAGTGATAGGTTTAGTGTTAGGTTTAGGGTTAGTGTTAGGGTTAGTGTTACGGCTAGGGTTAGTTTTAGGGTTAGGGTTAGGGTTACCATAATGGTTGGAGTTAGAATAACGTTAAGGTTAGAATTTCAGTTAGGGTTAGGGGTAGTGTTAGGGTTAGGCTTAGGCTTAGGTTTAGGGTTAGGTTAGGGATAGAGTTAGGGTAAGTGTTTGTGTTAGGGTTAGATTTAGAGTTAGGTTAAGGGTTAGCGTTAGGGTTTGGGTTAGGTTTAGTGTTAAGGTAAGTTTTAGGGTTAGTGTTAGAATTAGGGTTACAGTTAGGGTTAGGGTTAAATTAGGGTAAGGGTTAGTGTTAGGGTTAGGGTTAGGTTAATTTTTAGGGTTAGGATTTGGGATCGGTTTAGGGTTAGCGTTAGTGTTAGTGTTAGTGTTGGGGTTAGGTGTAGGGTTCGTGTTAGGGTTAGGGTTAGGGTTAGTGTTTGGGTTAGTGTTATGGATAGGGTTATGTTTAGTGTCGCAACCCCTTGCCCGCAAGGAAGACGCAACACTCAGGAATCTTCTTTCAGCAGTTTATTTCAGGCCCTTGATAGTTCTTCTTCTCCCTCGGATGCCCCTCCCAGCCTTAATAAAGCATCTCAAGCCCCAATGCAAAGCAGCCACGTGGAGCTTTCTCATAGGGTGATGAAAAGTCATGCGCCAACTCTCCCAAATAAGGAGTTGTTTGTCACAGACCACAGCGGAGCCAGCGCCATCTTGTAATGGCTTCCATAATTTGCATAAACGGCAGAAGCAGCTCACCACAGTTCCCCCTTTCTGTTTCTTAAAACAATACAGGCAAGAGTAGAGGTCCTATCCCACTGTGCAGAAGTGGCTGCATAGTATGGTTCAGTCTTATGGAGGGCCCTTCCCCAGATCCGAGACCATATCAGCCGACGCCTTTTTTCGTGGGGCGGGGAGTGGACGCGTCTAACCCGCATGCAGTAGGACATGCTCTCCTTGAGGTCCACGTCAAGGATCACTCAAGTGCAGTGCTTTGCCTCGCATCCTGTATCGTGGTGATGGTGGACGAAGGGGGATAACTGAGGCTGAACTGTGGCTGTTTATAACGACAAACAAGTTGACAGCACCCTGAAAGAAAGGCACGGACTTTAAGACGATAGAAAAGCACTAGTGTGGAAACCCATCTGCGTGCAATGGCAGTAAAACCGGCAGAGTGCAAGGGCTTTCCAACACTAAGAGAATGACAAGGAAGGTCATGTCGATCCCAGTGCAATGTTATAATAACTTGGGGTGCAACGACCATGACAAAGGTTTACTGTTAAGATGCGCAAGCCCAGACTGAGGCGAGTTG
>NW_026006994.1:61274-73845 GCF_001458135.2 Marmota marmota marmota
GAACGTAACAGGCCATCTAGGGCCAGAAGAAGCGGACTGGAAGGTGCGGCACCCATGACACAACAACAAAAGAAACACAAAAATCAAAAGCAAAATGACACAACAAAAGAAACACAGAAAACAAAAGCGAAAGTAAAAACGAAAGTACACAATGCAGCTGCTGCCCCGCTTTGGTTGCGGATCCCACTTACTTGGGACTATTCCCGCTTTGATCGCGGATCCCACTTACCTGGGACTACGGTGCACCCCCCTGACTGCTGAAAGTTCTGGTTCCCGGGTTTCGGCACCACGTGTCGCAACCCCTTGCCCGCAAGGAAGACGCAACACTCAGGAATCTTCTTTCAGCAGTTTATTTCAGGCCCTTGATAGTTCTTCTTCTCCCTCGGATGCCCCTCCCAGCCTTAATAAAGCATCTCAAGCCCCAATGCAAAGCAGCCACGTGGAGCTTTCTCATAGGGTGATGAAAAGTCATGTGCCAACTCTCCCAAATAAGGAGTTGTTTGTCACAGACCACAGCGGAGCCAGCGCCATCTTGTAATGGCGACCATAATTTGCATAAATGGCAGAAGCGGCTCACCACAGTTTAGTCTTAGGGTTAGTGTTAGAATTAGGGTAAGTTTTTGGTTAGTGTTAGGTTTAGGGTTATGATTAGGTTTAGGGATAGAGTTAGGGTTAGATTTAGGATTAGGTTTCGGGTTAGTGTTAGGGTTTGGGATAGGTTGAGGATTAAAGTAAGTTTTAGTGTTAGGGTTAGATTTAGGGTTTAGGTTAGGGTTAGGTTTAAATTAGGGTTAGGTTTAGGGTTAGGTTAGGGTTAAGGTTATGATTAGGGTTAGGGTTTGTGTTAGGTTTAGGGTTACTGTTATGTTTATGGTTAGGTTTAGGGTTAGATTAATGTTAGGGTGTGAGTTAGCTTAGCGTTAGGGTTATGGTTAGGTTTAGGGTTTCTGTTAGGTTTAGGGTTAGTTATATGGTCAGGATTAAGGTTAGGGTTAGTTTTAGGGTTAAAGTTAGGGTTAGGATTAGGGTTTGTGTTATCATTAGTGTTCAGTTTAGGTTTAAGTTTAAGGTTAGTATTAGGATCAGAGTTAGCGTTAGGGTTAGGGTTAGTATTAGTGTTAGGTTTACAGTTAGGGTTAGTGTTAGGTTTGGGGTTAGAGTTCGATTGAGTGTTAGTATGATGGTTAGGGTTATTTTTAGGGTTAGTTTTCGGGTTCGGGTAAAAGTTAGTTTTAGGGTTAGGGTGATTGTTACAGTTAAGGTTTGTGTTAGATTTAGAGTTAGGTTTAGGGTGAGGGTGAGGTTTAGGGTTAGGTTTAGGGTTATTTTTAAGGTTAGGTTTAGGGTTAGAAATAAGTTTAGAGTTAGGGTTCAGGTTAGGGTTAGAGTTAGTGTTAGGATTAGGATTAGGGTTAGGATTAGAGTTAGTGTTAGGATTAGGATTAGGGTTAGGGTTAGAGTTAGGGTTAGTGTTAGGGTTAGAGTTAGGGTTAGGGTTAATGACAGTGTTAGGGTTATGGTTATGGTTAGGTTTAGTGTTAGAGTTAGTGTTAGGTTTCGGTTTTGGTTTAGGATAAGTGTTGCCATTAGGGTAAATTTTACAGTTTTGGTAAGGGTTAGGGTTAGGTTTAGTGTTAGGGTTTTTTTTAGGTTTATTGTTATGGTTAGGGTTAAGGTTAGGGTTTGGTTTATGTTTAGGGTTAGAGTTAGTGTTAGGGATAGTGTTAGGGTTTACATTAAGGTTAGAATTAGTGTTAGTATTAAGGTTACATTTAGGAATAGGGTTTGTGTTAGGGTTTTCTATAGGATTAGGATTACAGTTATGGTTGAAATTCAGGTTACGGTTAAGGTTAGGGTAAGGTTAGGATTATGCTTAGGGTTGAGTTATGGTTTCCTTTAAGGTTAGATTTAGGGTAAGGGTAAGGGATAGGTTTAGTGTTAGAGTTAGTGTTAGGGTTAGGGTTAAAGTTAGTTTTAGGGTTAAGGTTACATTAGGGTTAGGGTTAGGGTTAGTGTTAGGGTTAGGGTTTGTGTTAGATTTAGAGTTAGGTTTAGGGTGAGGGTTAGGGTTATGGTTAGGGTTAGGGTTATTTTCAGGATTAGGTTTAGGGTTAGAGATAGGGTTAGCATTAGGGTTAAGGTTTTGGTTAATATTAGCATTATTGTTAGTGTTAGGGATAGGGTTATGGTTAAAATTAGCATTAAGGTTAGGTTTTGAGTAGGGGTTAGTGTTAGGTTTAGTGTTATAGTTTGTGTTAGGATTATGGTTAGTGTTAGGTTTAGGGTTACACATAGGATGAGGGTTAGGTATAGGGTTAGGTTTGTGTTTAGTGTTAGTGTTAATGTTAGGGTTAGGGTTAGGGTTAGTGTTAGTGTGAGGTTTAGGTTTAGGGTTAGTGTTATGGTATTAGGGTTATGTTAGGAATAGGGTTACAATTAAGTTTAGGGTAAATGTTAGGGTTAGGTTTAGGGTGAGTTTTAGAGTTAAGTATAGGATTAGGGTTATTTTATGGTCAGTGGTAGTGTTAGGATTAGTGTTTTTGTTAGGTTTAGGCTTAGGGTTAGGGTTTGTGGTAGGGTTAAGATTTAGGGTTAGGGTTAGGTTTAGTGTTGGGGTTACGATTAGGGTTAGGGTTAGGGTTAGTTTAACTTTCATGATTAGGGTTAGTGTTGGGGTAAGTGTTAGGGTTAGGTTTAGATTTATGGTTAGAATTAGTGTTAGGGTTAGTTTTAGGGACAGAATTAGTGTAAGGGTTAGGCTTATGTTTAGGATTAGGGTTAAAGTTAGGATAGGGTTAGGGTTTGTGTTAGAGTTAGTGTTAGGGTTATTGTTACAGTTAGTGTTAGGTTTAGGGTTAGGGTTAGGTTTAGTGTTAGGATAAGGTTAAGGGTTAGGTTTAGGGTTAGTGTTAGGGATTGGGTTGGGTTAGGGTTCGGGTTAGGGTATATGTTGGGGTAAGGGTTAGGGATAGGATTTGTGTAAGGGTTAGGTTTAGGGTTAGGATTAGGGTTAGGGATAAGGTTTTGGTTTAGGTTTCGAGTTAGGGTTAGGGTTGATGTTCCTGTTAGGGTTAATGTTACTGTTAGGGTTAGGTAAGGGTTCGGGTTAGGGTTGGGGTTAGTGTTATGGATAGAATTAGCATTAGGCTTAAGGTTAGAATTATGGTTAGGGTTAGGATTCGGATTAGGGTTAGGGTTAGGGTTAGTGGTAGGGTTAGGTTTATGGTTAGGTTTAGGGTTAGGATTAGGTTTAGGGAAAGGGCTAGGGTTACTGTTAGGGTTAGGGTTAGAGTTCTTGTTAGAGTTAGGGTAAGTGTAAGGTTTAGGTTTTGGGTTAGGGTTATGATTAGTTTTAGGGTTAGAGTTAGTGTTTGGGTTAGGTTTATGGTTAGGGTAATGTTTAGAGTTAGATTTAGGTTTAGGATTAGGTTTAATATTAGTTTAGTGTTAGGGTTAGGGTAAGTTTAGTGTTAGGGTTATGGTTAGGGTTAGGGTTGTGTTATGGCTAGGGTTAGGTTAGGGTTAAAGTTAGTGTTAGGGTTAATGTTAGGGTTACGGTTAGTGTTAGTGCTGGGTTAGGGTTTAGGTAAGGTTTAGGGTTAGGGTTAGGGTTATGATTAGAGTTAGTGTTACTGTTAAGATTAGGGTTTTGGTGAGTGTTAGGCTTAGTGTTAGAGTTAGGGTTAAGGTTAGTGTTAGGTTTAGGGTTAGTGTAATGGTTAGGGTGAGTGTTATGATTAGGGTTAGGTTTAGGTTTAGGGTTAGAGTTAAGTTAGTGTTAAATTTATGTTAGGGATATTGTTAGGGTTAGGGTTAGGGTTAGTTTTACATAGGGTTAGGGTTAGTGTTTGTGTTAGGGTTAGGGTTAGGGTTAGCGTTAGGGTTAGGTATAGGTTTAAGGTTAGTGTTAGTGTTAGTGTTAGGTTTATTATTAGTTTTAGGGTTAGGATTAGGCTTTGTATTAGGATTAGGGGTAGGGTTAGTGTTAGGTTTAGGTTTAGTCATACTGTTAGTGTTAGAGTTAGGGTTAGGGTTAGGAATAGTGTTAGGGCTAGGGATAGTTTAGAGATAGTGTTAGGGTTAGGGTTAATGTTAGGGTTAGTGTTACGTTTAGGGTTAAGAATAGGGTTAGTGTTATGTTTCGGTATAGGGTTAGGTTTAGTTTAAATGTAAGAGTTAAAGATAGGGTTATGGTTAGGGTTAGGCTTAGTGTTAGGGTTAGGGTTTGAATAGGGTTGGGATTAGTGTTAGGGTTTCTTTTAGGTTTAGGGTTATGTGTAGGTTTGATGTTAGGGTTACATTTAGGGTTAGCTTACGGTTAGTATCAGGGTTAGAGTTAGTGTTAGGTTGAGGGCTATTGTTAGGTTTAAGGTTATGGTTGAGGTTATTGTTAGGGTTAGGTTTAGGGTTAGTGTTACTTTTAGGTTCAGTGTTAAGGTAAGTGTTATGTTTAGGGTTAGGTTTAAGCCTAGGTTTAGAAAAAGGCTTAGGGTTAGTGTTAGGGTTAGAATTAGTTTTAGGGTTAGGGTTAAACTTAGGATTAACTTTAGTGTTAGCGTTAGGTTTGGGTTTTTAGTTAGGATTAGAAATAGTGTTAGGGTTAGGGATAGTTTTAGGGTTAGTGTTTTGATTAGGGTTAATGTTAGGGTTAGTGTTTAGGGTTAGGGTTAGGGTTAGCGTTATGGTTAGTATTAAGGTTAGGATTAGTGTTAGGTTTAGGGTTAGTGTTAGTGTTAGGCATAGTGTTAAGGTAAGGGTTAGGTTTATGGTTAGGTTTAAGCTTAGGGTTAGTGATAGGGTTATGGTTAGGTTTAATGCTAGTGTTAGGGTTAGGGTTAGTGTTAGCATTAGGGTTATGGTTAGGTAAGGCTTAGGGTTAGGGTTACATTTGGGTTAGGTAAGGTTTAGGGTTAGGGTTAGTTCAGGATTAGTGATAGGGTTAAGGTTATTGTTAGGGTTAGTGTTCGGGTTAGGGTTAGGTTTATGTTTAGTGTTAGGGTTAGTTTAGGGTTATTGTTAGGGTTAGAATTAGGTTTAGTTTTAGTGTTAGGTTTAGGGTTAGTGTTAGTGTTAGGGTTCATGTTAGGTTTAGGATTAGGCTTTGTGTTAGGGTTACATTTAGGGTTAGTGTTAGGCTTAGTGTTAGTGTTACAGTTAGGGTTAGGGTTAAGTTTAGTATTAGTGTTTGGGTAAGTTTTAGAGTTAGGTTAAGGGTTAGTTTTACAGTTAAATTTAGGTTTAGTGTTAGGGTTAGGTTTAGGTTTATGGTTAGGTTTAGGGTGAGTTTTAAGGTTAAGGTTACATTTAGGATTACTGATAGTGTTAGTGTTAGGGTTATGGTTATGGTTACGGTTATTGTAAGGATTAGGATTTGGGTTAGGTTTAGGGTTAGGATTAGTGTCTGGTTAGTGTTAAAGGTATGGTTAGGGTTAGTGTTCAGGTAGGGTTAATATTAAGGTTACATTTAGTGTTAGAGATAGGGTTAGGGTTAGGGTTATGTTAGGGTTAGGGTTAGGGCTACAGTTCATGTGAGGGTTAAGGTTAGGGATAATGTTAGTTTTAAGTTAGGGTTAGGGTAAGGGTTAGGGTTACTGTTAGTTTTAGGGTTAGGATTAGGATGAGAGTTAGGGTTAGGGTTTTGGTTAAGGGTTATTCTTAGCTTTAGGGTTAATGTTAGACTTAGGTAAGGATTAAGGTTCGGGTTAAGGTTAGGGTTGTGTTTGTGATTAGGGTTAGGTTTAGGGTTAGAGTTAGGGTGAATTTTAGGTTTAGGGTTAGTGATAAGGTTAGTTCAAGTTTAGGGTTATGGATAGTGTCAGAGATAGTCTTAGGGTTAGGGTTAATGTTAGGGTTAGGATTAGGTTTAGGTTTAGGGTTAGTGTTAGTGTTATGGTTAGGATTATGGTTAGGGTTACATTAGGGTTAGGGTTAGGGTGAGGGTTAGAGTTAGGATTCAAGTTAGGGTTAGGTTTAGGGTTATTGTTAGGGTTAGGGTTAGGGTTATGTTTAGGTAAGCATTAGGTTTAGGCTTAGGGTTACGGTTAGAATCAGGGTTATGTTTAAAGTTAGGGTTAGGGTTAGTCTTAGGGTTAGTTTTAGCGTTTGAGCTAGTTTAGAATTAGTGTTAGCATTAGGGTTATCGTTTGTGATAGGGTTAGAATTAGGTTTAGGGTTTTTGTTAGGGTAAGGTTTAGTGATAGTTTTATGTTTAGAATTAGGTAGAGTGAGGCTTAGTGTTAGTTTTAGGGTTATGGGTAGGTTTAGGTTTAGTGTTAGGGTTTGGGTTAGGGTTAATGTTAGGGTTAGGGTATATTTAGGGTTAAGGTTAGTGTTAGGTTTAGGGTTAGGGTTATGTTTGGGGTAAGTGTTAGGGTTAAGATTTGGGTTTGAATTAGTGTTAGGGTTAGAGTTAGGGTTAGGGTTAGGGTTATATAAGGTTTATCATTATGGTTAGGGTTAGGGTTTTTGTTAGGGTTAGGATTAAGTTTACATTAGGGTTAGGGTTAGAGTTAGGATTAGGGTTGGATTAGTGGTAGGGTTAGGGTTAGGGTTAGGTTTATGTTTAACGTTAGGTTATGTTTAGATTTAGGGTTATTGTTATGGTTAGGGTAATGCTAGTTTAACTGTTAGGGTTAGGGATGGGTTAGTGTTAGGCTTAGGGTGAGGGTTAGGGTTAGGGTTCGAGTTAGGTTTAGGGTTAGGGTTCAGGACAAGTTAGGGTTACTTTTGGGTTAGGATTAGGTTTAGGGTTAGGGTTACAGTTACAGTTAAGTTGGGGTTTAGATTTAGGATTATTTTTAGGGTTAGTTTTGGGGTTAGAATTAGAGTTAGAGTTAGAGTTTGGGTTATGTTTAGGGTTAGTATTAGATTTAGAGTTAGGATAAGGGTTAGGGTTAGTGTTAAAATTAGTATTAGGGTTAGAGCTACGATTTGTGCTAAGGTAAGTGTTATGGTAAGTTTCTGTATTAGGGATAAAGTTAGATTTAGGTTTTGGGTTATGGTTAGTAAGAAGGTTAAAGTGAGGCGTAGGCTTAGGATTAGTTTTATGGTTACGAGTAGGTTAGGGTTAGTGTTAGGGTTAGGGTTAGGGTTAGTGTTAGGGTTAAGGTTAGCGTTAGGAATAGGGTTAGGATTAGGTTTAGGTTTAGGGTTAGGATTAGTGATAGGATAGGGTTGAGTTTAGAGCTAGTGTTAGGGTTAGGGTTAGTTTTAATGTTAGCGTTAAGGTTAGGGTTGTGGTTAGATTTAGTGTTAGGTTTAGTGTTAGGGTTAGAGTTAGGGTTAAAGTTAGGAAACGGTTAGGGTTAGTGTTATGTTATGGCTAGGGTTAATTTTTGTGTTAGGGTTAGTGTTAGGATTAGGCTTAAGATTAGGTTTAAGATTAGTGTTAGGGTTAAGGTTAGTGTTAGGGTTTACGTTAAGGTTAAGTTGAGGGTTAGTGTTAGGGATAAGTTAAGGGTTAGGATTAGGGTTAGTGTTAGTGTTAGAATTAGAGTTTGTGTTAGGGTTTGGGTTAGATTGAATGTTAGGGTTAGGGTTAGGGTTAGGGATAGGTTTTTGTTAGGGTTAGGGTTAGGGTTAATTATACTGTTAGGGTTAGGGATAGGTTTAGAGTTAGTGTTAGGGTTAGGGTTAGGTTATTTTTAGGGTTAGGTTTATGGTTAGAGTTAGTGTTAGGTTTATGTTTAGGGTTAGTATTAGGGTAAGAGTTAGAATTAGGGTTAGTGTTAGGTTTAGTATTAGGTCAGTGTTAGGGTTAGGGTTAGATAAGTTTAGGGTTAGGGTTTGTGTTAGGGTTAGGCTTAGGGTTAGTTTTAGAGTTGCACATACAATTAGGATTATATTTAGGGTTAGATTTAGGGTTAGGTTTAGAGATAGGATTTTGATTAGATTTAGTGTTAGAGTTAATGTTAGTTTTAGGGTTACGGGTAGAGTTAGGGATAGTGTTAGGGTTATGGTTAGGGTGAGGTTTTGTGTTAGGTTTGGGGTTATTTTTAGGTTTAGGGTTAGTGTTAGTTTGAAGGTTATGATTAGGGTTAGAATTAGAGATAGGATTATATTTGGGTTTAGGTTTATTGTTAGGGTTAGGGTTAGGATTAGGATTAGTGTTACGGCTAGTGTTAATGTTAGGGTTAGTGTTAGGGTTAGTGTTAGGCTTAGGGTTAGACTTCGGGTTTGTGTTAGAGTTAGGGTTACAGTTTGGATAAGGTTAATGTTAGGGTTAGGGTTAGGGTTAGTTTTAGGTTTGGGTTTAGGGTTAAGTTTAAGGTTCATGCTATGGTTAAGTTAAGGGTTAGGATTAGGGTTAGGGTTAGTTTTAGGGTTAGAATTAGTGTCCGGGTAGTGTTAGGGTTATGGTAAGTGTTAGGTTTAGGATTAGGGTTAGGGTGAGGGATACGGTTAGGGTTAGGTTTAGTGTCAGTGTTTTTGTTAGTGTTAGGGTTAGGGTTTATTATAGTGTTAGGGATAGGGATAAGTTTAGAGTTAGTGTTAGGCTTGGGGTTAGGTTTAGGGTTAGTTATTTGATTAGTGTAAAGGTTAGGGTTACCTTTAGTGACAGTGTTAGGTTTAGGGTTAAGGTTAGTGTTAGGGTAAGGGTTATTATTAGGGTTCATGCTAGGGTTAGGGTTAGTGTCAGGTTTAGGTTTAGAGTTTGAGTTAGGATTAGGATTAGGGTTATTGTTAGTGTTAGGGTTACAGTTAGGATTAGGAGAGGGTTAGGGTTAATGTTAGTGTTAAATTTTGTGTTAAGGTTAGTGTTAGGATTAAGTTTAGGTAAGGGTTAGTGTTAGAATTAGGGGTAGGGTTGGGGTTAGATTTAGTGTTAGGGTTAAGGTAATAGTTAAGATTAGGGTTAGGGTTAGTGTTAGTGTTAGGGTTACTGTTATGGTTACTGTTAGTGTTAGGGTTAGTGTTAGGGTGAGTATTAGATTTAGGTTTAGGTTTAAAGTTATGTTTGTGTTATTGTTTGTGTTAGGGTTAGGTTTAGGTGTAATTATAGTGTTAGGGGTAGGGATAGGTTTAGAGTTAGTGTTAGGGTTAGGATTAGTGTTAGGGTAAGGGTTAGTTTTAGGGTTAGGTTTAGGGTTAGTGTTAAAATTAGTGTTAGGGTTAGGGTTAGTTTTAGAATTAGGGTTAGAGTTAGGGTTAGGTTTAGAGTTAGGTTTAGTGTTAGGAATAGAGTTAGGGTTTTTATTAGGGTTAATTTTAGGGGTAGGGTTTTGTTAGAGTTAGGGTTAGGGTTAGTGTTAGGGTTATGAATAGGATTAGGGTTATATTTAGGGTTAGAATTAGGGTTAGGTTTAGTGTTAGGATTACAGTAAGGTTTAGAGTTAGTTAGTGTTAGGGTTAGGTGTAGGTTTAGGGTTAGTGTTAGTGTTAGGTTTAGGGTTATTGTTAGAGTTAGGATTAGGGTTAGGGTTAGTATTATAGTTAGTGTTAGGGTAAAAATTAGGGTTAATGTTAGGGTTAGGATTAGGTTTAGGATTAGGGTTAGTATTAAGGTTAGGGTTGGGATTAGGATTAGGGTTGGGTTAAGGTTTACATTTAGTGTTAGTGTTAGGGATACTGTTAGGGTTAGTGTTAGGGATAGGGTTATGGTTAGTGAAGGGTTAGGTTTAGGGTTACAGTTAGGTTTTGTATTAGGGTTAGGGTTAGGGTTAGGGTTCGTTTTAGGGTTTGGGTTAGTGTTAATGTTAGGGTTGGTGTTCAGGTTGGGATTACAGTTAGAATTAGCATTTGTTTGGGGTTACAATTAGGGTTAGTGTTAGGGTTAAAGTTATGGTTAGGGTTAGTGATAGGGTTTGGGTAAGTGTCAGGGTTAGTGTTCAGGTTGTGTTAGGTTTAGGGTTAGGATTAGTGTTAGGGTTAGAGTTATGGTTAGGTTAGGATCAGTGTTAGGGTTAGGGTTAGGGTTCTGCTTAAATTTAGGGTTTGGTTTAGAGTTAGGGTTAGGGTGAGATTTAGGGTTAGTGTTAGTGTTAGTGTTAGAAGTAGTTTTAGGGTTAGAAGTAGGGTTAGGGTTAGTGTTAGGGTTAGGTTAAGTGTTTGTGTTAGGGTTAGGGTTAGGGTTGGACTTAGGGTTTGTGTCAGGTTTAGGGTTAGAGTTAGGGTTAGGGTCACTGTTAGAATTAGGGTTAGCATTAGGGTTAGGGTTAGTGTTAGGTTGAGTGTTAGAGTTAGGGTTAGAGTAAGGGTTAGGGTTAGGGTTATGGTTAAGTTTAGATTTAGTGTTAGATTTAGGGATAAAGTTAGGGTTAGGATTAGTGTTAGTTTTAGGGTTAGTGTTTGTGTTAGTGTTAGGGTAGGGTTAGAATTTGTGTTAGGTTTAGGGTTTGATTTAGGGTTACGGTTAATGTTAGGATTAGAGTTAGGGTTAGGTTTAGTGTTAGGATTACAG
This sequence comes from Marmota marmota marmota, assembly GCF_001458135.2. NCBI lineage: Eukaryota > Metazoa > Chordata > Mammalia > Rodentia > Sciuridae > Marmota > Marmota marmota. The sequence goes on from NW_026006994.1 coordinate 71,674, forward strand.
TTAGTTTTAGGGTTAGTGTTAGGGATAGGGTTAGGGTTGTGTTAGGGATAGGGTTCGTGTTAAAATTGTTAGTGATTGGGTTTGCACTACAGTTACTGATAGGGTTAGTTTTAGGGTTAGTGTTAGGGTTGGATTAGGGTTAGTGTTAGTGTTAGGGTTAGGGTTAGAATTTGTGTTAGATTTAGTGTTAGAATTAGGATTTGTTTTAGGATTAGTGTTAGGGTTAGGGTTAGGGTTAGAGTTTGTGTTAGATTTAGTGTTAGAATTAGGATTTGTTTTAGGATTAGTGTTAGGGTTAGGGTTAGGTTTAGGGTTAGTGTTAGAGTTTAGATTTGGGTTCGTTTTAGGGTTAGGGTTAGAGTTAGGTTTATGGTTAGGTTTAGTGTTAATATTGGGTTTAGGGTTAGGCTTAGCAATAGTTTAATTAGGAATATGTTGAGGTTGGTATTAGGGTAAGGGTTGGGATTAGTGTTACGGTTAAGTTTAGGGTTAGGGATTGGGTTAGCATTAGGGTTAGGTTAAGGGTTAGTGTTAGGTTTTTGTTAGGTTTAATTTTAGGGACAGGGTTAGGCTTAGTGTTAGGGTTTGTGTCAAGGTTAGAGTTATGGTTAGGGTTAATGTTAAGGTTAGATTTAGGTTTTGGGTTAGGGTTATGTATAGTGTTAGTTTTGATAATAGGTTTAGGGTTAGTGTTAGGGTTAGGGTTAGATTTAGGGTAAGTGTTATGGTTACGGTTAGGGTTAGGATTAGGGTTAGTGTTATGGTTAGGTTAGATTTAGTGTTAGGTTACGGATTAGGGTTAGGATTAGTGTTAGGGTGTCAGTTAGGGTTAGGGTTTGGGTTAGGTTTAGGACTAGGGTTAAGGTTAAGATTACATTTTGGGTTAGGGTTAGTGTCAGTGTTAAACTTTGCATTAGAGTTAATGTTAGGGTTAGTGTTAGAGTTAGATTTATAGTTACGGATAGTGTTAGGGTTGGGGTTAGAGATAAGTTTAGGGTTAATGTTAGGGTTAACGGTAGGGTTATCTTTACGGTTAGGGTTAGTGTTAGAGTTGGGTTTAGGGTTCATGTTAGGGTTAAGTTTAGCGTGAGTGTTAGTGTTAGGGTTAGGTTTATGTTTGATGTTAGTGTTTGGATTAGGGTTAGAGTTAGTGTTAAGGATAGTTTTAGGGTTAGTGATAGGTTTAGAGTTAGTGTTAGGGTTAGGTTTATGGTTAGCGCTATGGTTATGGTTAGGGTTAGAATTAGGGTTAGTTTTAGTGTTAGTTTTAGGGTTATGGATAGTGTTAGCCTAAGGGTTAGGGTTAGGGTAAGTGTTAGGATTAGTGTTGGGGTTAGGGTTATGATTAGGGTTAGTTTTAAGGTTAGGTTTGGATTTAGGGTTACGGATAGTGATAGGTTTATTGTTAGGGTTAGGGTTGGGTTTTCTAGGGTTAGGGTTAGGATTTAAGTTAAGGTTAGGGTTAAGGTTAGTGGTAGGTTTACAGATAGGATGAGGGTTAGATTTATGGTTAGGGTTTAGGATTAGGTTTAGTGTTAGTGTTACAGTGAGGATTAGGATTTGGTTTAGTGTTAGGTTAGGTCTTGCTTTAGGATTAGTGTTAGGGTTGCATTTAGTGTTAGGTTAGTGTTGAGTTAGGGTTAGTGTTAGGGTTAGGGTTACAGTTTTTGTTAGGGTTAATGTTAGGTTTATGGTTAGGTTTAAAATTAGGGTTAGGGTTAGGGTTAGTGTTATGTTTAAGGTTAGGTTTAAGGATAGGGTTAGTGTTAGGGTTAGCGCTACATTTAGGTTTAGGGTTAGAGTTAGGGTTAGCATTAGACTTAGGGTTAGGGTTAGTATTAGGTTTAGGTTTTAATTTAGGGTTAGTATTAGTGTTACTTTTATGATTAGGGTTACGTTTGGTTTTAGGGTTATTATTAGGTTTAGGGTTAGGTTTATTGTTCGGGTTAGGGTAAGGTTGAGGGTTAGGTAAGGTTTACGGTTAGGTTTACTGCTAGGTTTAGGGTTATGGTTAGGGTGAGTGTTAGGGTTAGGCTTTGGGTTAAAGTTAGGGTTAGGATTAGTGATAGGGTTAGTATTAGGGTTTGTGTTAGGTTTAGGGTTAGTGTTAGAGTTAGGGTTACATTTAGGATTAGGGTTAGGTTTAGGATTACTGTTAGGGTTAGGGTTAGG
>NW_026006994.1:77148-92717 GCF_001458135.2 Marmota marmota marmota
GTTAGTGTTAGTGTTAGGGTTAGGGTTAGGGTGAATGTTAGGGTTAAGTTTAGGGTTAGTGTTAGGATTAGTGTTAAGTTAGGCTTAGAATAAGATTTAGGGTTAGTGTTAGCGTTGGGGTTAGGTTTGGGTTTAGGGTTCATGTTAAGGATAGGGTTAGGGTTAGATTTAGTTAAGGGTTAGGGTTTGGCTTAGGGTTCGTGTTAGGGTTAGGGTTAGGATTAGTGTTAGTTTAGGTTTAGGGTTAGTTTAGGGTAAGTGTTAGGGTTACAGTAAGGGTTAGTGTTAGTGTTTGGTTTAGCATTATAATTAGGTTTAGGTTTAGAGTTAGGGTTAGGATTGGGGTAATGTCAGGTTTAGAGTTAGGCTTAGTTTTAATGTAAGGGTTAGGGTTAGGGATAGGGTTAGGCTTTGGTTTAGTGTTAGGGTTAGGGTTAGGGTTCAGTTTAGGTTTCAGGTTAGGTTTAGGGTTGATTTATTGTTAAGGTTAGTGTTACTGTTAGGGTTAGGTAAGGGTTAGGGTTAGGGTTACAGTTAGTGTTATAGTTAAGATTAGGGTTAGGATTGTGGTTTGTGTTAGATTTTGGGTTAGGGTTAGTGTTAGTGTTAGGGTTAGGTTTAGGGTTAGGGTTAGGGTTAGGTTTAGGATAAGGTTGGGGTTACTGTTTGGGTTAGAGATAGAGTTTCTTTTAGAGTTAGGATTAGGGTTAGTGTAATGTTTAGGATTAGGGTTAGGGTTACGGTTAGTTTTAGAGTTTGAGTTAGTGTTTGGGTTAGGTTTAGGGTTAGAATAATGATTACATTTAGGGTTAGTTTTATGATTAGGGTTAGTGTAGGGTTAGGGTTAGGGTAAGTTTAGGGTTAAAGTTATGGTTAGGGTTAGGGTTTGTGTTATGGTTAGGGTTAGGTTAGGGTTAGTGTTAGTGTTAGGGTTAATGTTAGGGTTAGGGTTAGGGTTAGTGTTAGTGTTAGGATTAGGGTTAAGGTAAGGTTTAGGGTTAGGGTAAGGGTTATGATTAGAGTTAGTGTTACTGTTAGGGTTAGGGTTTTCGTGAGTGTTAGGCTTAGGGCTAGGGTTAGGTTTAAGTTTAGTGTTAGGTTTAGGGTTCGTGTTATGATTAGGATTAGGGTTAGGGTTACATTTAGGTTTATGATTAGGGTTGTGTTACAGTGAGGTTTAGGTTAAGGTTAGTGATAGGGTTAGGGTTAGAGTTTGGGTTAGGATTCATGTTAGTGTTAGGGTTAGGGTTAGGTTTACTTAGGGTTAGTGTTAGGGTTAGTGTTTGTGTTAGGGTTAAGATTAGTGTTAGGATTAGGATTAGGTTTAGGTTTAGGTTTAGTGTTAGGGTTAGGTTTAGGGTTCAGTTTAGTGTTAGGTTTATATTTGGATTTCATGTAAGTGTTAGGGTTATGGTTAGTTATAGATTTAGGGTTAAGGTTAGGGTTATTGTTAGTGTTATGTTTACTGTTGGTTTTAGGATTAGGGTTAGGGTTATGGTGAGCATTAGGGTTAGTGTAAGGGTTAGGTTTAGGGTTCATTTTAGTGTTAGGTATAAGGTTCGCGATAGTGTGAGGGTCAGGGATAGTGTTGGGATAGGATTAAGTTTTGGGTTACCTTTAGTGTTTGTGTTAGGGTAAGGGTTAGGGATAGTGTTAGGGTTAGGATAGGTTTAGGGATAGGGCTAGGATTAAGGTTAGTGTTAGTGTTATGGTTAGGGTTAAAGTTAGTGTTAGGGTTAGTTTTGGAATTAGGATTAGGGTTATGATTATGGTTAGTTTCAGCTTTACATTTAGAGATAGGGTTTGGGTTAGGTTTAGAGTTAGTTTAGAGTTAGATTTAGGATTATGGTTAGTGTTAATATTAGTGTTAGGTTCAGGAATATGTTTTGTGTTAAGGTAAGGTTTAGGTTTAGGGTTTCTGTTGGGTTAGTGATAGGATTAGTGTTACAGTTATGGTTAGGATTAGAGTTAGGATGAAGTTTAGGATTAGGTTTAGGGTTAGTTTTAGGGTTACGGGTTGGATAGAGTTAGTGTTAGTGTTAGTGTTAGGGTTAGTTTTAGGGTTAGTATTAGGGTTTTTGTTAGGGTTAAAGTTAGTGTGAGGGTTAAGTTTAGGGTAAGGTTTAGTGTATGTTTTGGTGTTAGTGTAAGAGTTAAAGTTAGGGATAGTGTTAGGGTTAAGGGTATGTTTAGGGTAACTTTTATGGTTAGGGTTAGGGTTAGAATTAGTGTTACGGTAGGGTTAGGGTTTGGTTAATGTTAGGGTTAGAGTTAGGGTTAATGTTAGTTTTTGGGTTAGAGTTAGGGTTAAGGTTCAGGTTAGGGTTAGGGTTAGTTTTAGAATTAGTGATAGGGTTAGGGTTATGTTTAGTGTTAGGTTAGTGTTATGGCAAAATTATGGTTTGTGTTAGGGTAAGGTTTAGGTTTAGGTTTTCTGTAAGGGATGGGTTAAAAGATAGTTTTAGTGTTAGGATTAGGTTTAGGGTTAGTGTTACGTTTAGGGTTATGGTTAGGTTTAGGATTAGTGTTTGGGTTAGTTTTATACATAGATTTAGGGTTAATGTTAGGGTTAGAGTTAGGGTTACTGTTACAGGTAGGGTTATGTTTAGGAAGAGGGTTAGAGTGAGGTGTAGGGTTATGGTTAGGGTTAGTTTTATGGTTATGGGTAGGTTAGGTATAGTGTTAGAGTTATGGGTAGGTTAGGTATAGTGTTAGAGTTAGGGATAGTGTTAGAGTTAGGATTAGGGTTAGGTTTAGGGTTAGTGACAGGGTTAATGTTGGGTTTAGGGTTAGTGTTAGATTAGGGTTAGGGTTAGTGTTCGTGTTAGGGTTAGGGTTAGCTAAGGGTTAGGGTTAGTGTTAGGTTATGGTTAGGGTTATGTTTTGCTATAGGGTTTGTGTTAGGTTTATGGTTAGGTTTGGTGTTAGGGTAACGTTAGTTTTAGGGTTAGGGTTAGGGTTAGAGTTAGTGTTAGGGTTAGTGTTAGGGTTAGGGTTTGGGTTAGGTTTAAGTTTAATGTTAGGGTTATGGTTAGTTTTAGGGTTAGTTTTAGGGTTAGGGTGAGTGTTAGTGTTAGGTTTACAGTTATGGTTAGGATTCATATTAGAGTTAGGGTTATGGTTAGTGTAAGGGTTAGGTTTCGGGTTAGAGTTAGGGTTATTGTTACGTTTAGGGTTATGGTTAAGTTTAGGATAAGTTTTGTGGTTAGTGTTGACTTAGATTTAGTGTTTGTGTAGGGTTAGATTTAGGGTTAGTGTTAGGGTTATGGTTACGGTTATGGTGAGGCTTAGGGTTAGTGTTATGTTAGGGTTAGGGTTAGGGTTAGGGTAAGTGTTAGGGTTAGGGATAGAGTTAGGATTAGGGTTATTGTTAGGATTAGGTTTAGGTTTAGGACTAGCATTGGTGTTCGAGTTAAAGTTCCTGTTAGTGTTAGGGTTTGTGTTAGGGTAAGTTTTAGGGTTTGTGTTGGGGTTAGGTTTAGGGTTAGTGTTAGGGTTAAGGCTAAGGTGAGTGTTAGGGTTAGGGTTAGGGTTAGGATAAGGTTAGGGTTATTATTAGAGTTAGGGTCAGGTTTGGGTTTAGGTTAAGGGATAGATTTAGGGTTAGTGTTAATGATACGTTAGGGATAGGGTTAGAGTTAGGGTTAGGGATAGGGTTAGGATTAGGGTTAGGGTTAGTGTTATGGTTAGGATTAGGTTTAGGTTTAGGGTTAGGGTTAGGGTTAGGGTTAGTGTTAGGTTTAGGGTTAACATAAAAGTTAAGGTAAGTTTTAGGGTTAGGGTTAGGGTTAGGGTGAGGTTTAGCTTTAAGGTTAGGATTTGTCTTAGGGTTACTCTTAGGATTACATTTAAGGTTCCGGTTTCAGTTAGGATTAGGGTTAGAGTTAGGTGAGTTAGGGTTTAAGATAGGGTCAGGGTTAGGGTTAGGGTTAGTGTTAGGGTTAGGTTTAGGATTAGGTTTAGGTTAGGATTAGGATTAGGTTTAGGGTTCATGTTAAAGTTAAGGTTAGGGTTAGTGTTACCTTTAGTTTTAAGGTTTGGCTTAGGGTTAGTGTTAGGTTTAGGCTTATATTTAGGTTAAGGTTTAGTGTAAGGATTAGGGTTAGGTTTAGTGTTAGCTTATGGTTAGAATTAGGGTGAGAGTTAGAGTTAGGTTTAGGATTAGGGTTATTGTTAGTGTTAGTAGTAGGGTTAGGGTTAGTTTTAGGGTTACAGTTAGTGTTAGAGTTAAAGTTAGGGTTAGTGTTAATGTTAGGGTTAGTGTTAGCGTTAGGGATAGGTTTGCTTTTAGGGTTAGAGTTAGGGTTAGGTTTATGGTTTCAGTTAGGATTATGGTTATGTTTAGTGTTAGCGTTACAGTTAGGGTTAGGGTAAAATTTTGGTTTAGGGTTAGGGTTAAGGTCAGAGTTAGTTTTAGTTTTAGAGTTAGGGTTACGTTAGAGTTAGGTTAGGTTTTAGGTTAGTTTTAGCTTTAGGATTAAGGTTTGAGTTAGGGTTACAGTTAGGGTTATGATAAAGGTTAGGATTAGGGTTAGGGTTAGGGTTATGGTAAGGATTAGGTTTAAGATTAGTATTAGGGTTAGGGTTAGGGTTAAGATTAGTGTTAGGTTAGGGTTAGGGTTTGGTTAAATTAGGGTTAGGGTTAGATTTATGGTTCGTTTTAGGATTAAGGTTAAGGATTTTATTAGGTTTAGTTTTAGGGTAAGTGTTAGGGTTAGTGTTAGGGTTAGGTTTAGGGTTAGGGCTAGTGTTAGGATGAAGGTTAGGTTTAGTGTTATGATTAAGATTATGGTTAGAGTTATGTTTAGGGTTAGTGTTTGGGATGGATTTATATTTAGTGTTAGGGTTAGGGTTAGGATAAGGGTTAGGTTTAGAGTTATGTTTAGGATATGGGTTAAGGTTAGGTTTAGTGTTTGAGTTATGGTTAGTATTTGGATTAGGGTAAGGGTTTTGTTGAGGGTTAGCTTTAGGATTAGGATTAGGGTTGTGGTTAGGGTTAGGGTTAGAGTTAGGCTAAGGTTAGTGTTTAGTTTAGGGTTAGTATTATGTTTATGATTAGGGTAACTATTCCTGAGAGTGTTAGTGTTAGGGTTGTGTTCGGGTTATGATTAGGATAAAGGTTCATGTTAGGGATAGGGTTAGGGTTAGTGTTAGGTTTTGGATTAGGATGACGGTTAGAGTTAGGGTTAGGGTTAGTGTTAGTNTATTTTGAGTTAGGGTTAGGGTTAGTGTTAGGGTTAGGGTTAGGCTTAGGGTTAGGGTTAGGTTTAGTTTAGGGTTAGAGTAAGGGTTTGTGTTAGGGTTAAATTTAGGGTTAGGTTTAGGGTAAGTTTTTGGGTTGTTGTTAGGTTTAGGGTTAAGGTAAGTTTTAGATTTACGTTTAGAATTAGGGTTAGGGTTAGTGTTAGAGTTAGTGTTAGAGTTAAAGTTAGGTTTAGGGTTACTGTTAGGATTAGGGTTAGGGTTAGGGTTAGGGTTAGGGTTATTTTTAGTGTTAGGGTTAGGATTATGGTTCATCTTAGCGTTAGGGTTAGTGTCAGGGTTAGTGTCAGATTTAGGAATAGGGTAAGAGTCAGTGTTAGAGTTAGAGTTAGGGATAATGTTGGGATTAGGGATATTTTTTAGGTTAGTGTTAGAATTACAATTAGGGTTTGGGTTGGTTTTCATGTTAGGGTTAGGTTTAGGGTTAGTGTTAGGGTTAGGGATAGATTTACAGTTAGAATTAGTGTTAAGTGTTAGGGGTAGGGTTAGTGTAAGGGTTAGGCTTAGGCTTCGAATTCGGGTTAGAGTTAGGGATAGGTTTAGGGTTTTTGTTAGGGTTAGGGTTAGGGTTAGATTTAGTGTTAGGTTTAGGGTTCAGTTTAGGGTTAGGTTAAGTTTAGTTTTAGTGTTATGTTTAGGGTTAGGGTTAGGTTAGGGTTAGGTTTAGGTTGGGGTTAGTATTATAATTAGGGTTAGGTTTGTGTTAGGGTTACTGTTAGTGTTATGTTTAGGATTAGGTTTAGGGTTAGAGTTAGAGTTAGGTTTAGGTTTAGGGTTGGGTAAGTTTAAGGGTTATGGTTAGGTTTGGTGTCAGATTTAGGGTTAGGTTTATGGTGAGAGTTAGGGTTAGGGTTAGGGTTAGAGTTACAGTTAGTATTAGTGTTAGAATTAGGTTTAGGATTAGTGTAAGGTGTAGGTATATGGTTTGGTTTAGGTTTAGTGTTGGGGTTAGGGTTAAGGTTAGGGTTAGGTTTCAGATTAGTATTAGGATAGTGTTGGGTTAAGGTTTATGTTTAGGGTTAGGTTTATGGTAGGTTAGGGTTAGGGTTAGGGTAGGGTTAAGGTTCATTTTAGGGTTATGGTTAGGATTTGAGTTACGATTAGTGTTAGGATAAGTGTTAGGGTTTGTGTTAGGGTTAGGGTTAGGTTTAGGGATAGGGTAAGTGTTAGTTAAAGTGTTAAGGTTAGAGTAAGTGTTAGGTTGAAGATTATTGTTAGGGTTATTGTAAGGGTTAGGGTTAGGTATAGGTTGAGGGTGTTAGGGTTAGGGTTAGAGTTACAGTTGGTATTAGTGTTACAGTTACAGTTAGGGTTAGGATGAGTGAAAGGTTTAGGTTTAGGGTTAGGATTAGTGTTAGTGTTATGTTTAGGGTTAGGGTTTGTTTAGGGTTATGGTTACGGTTAGGGTTAGGTTTAGATTTAGGGTTAAGGTTCATTTTAGGGTTAGGGTTAGGGTTTGTGTTGGGGTTAGGTTTAGAATTAGGGTAACTGTAAGGGTTAGTGTAAGGGTTAGGGTTAGTTTTAGGGTTAAGGTAAGTGTTAGGGTTAGGGTTAGGTTTAAGTATAGAGTAAGTGTTAGGGTTAAGGTTATTGTTAGAGTTATTGAAAGGATTAGGGTAACAATTTAGGGGTAGTGTTAGGGTTATGGTTACAGTTAAGTTTAGTATTAGGTAAGGGTTGGAGTTAGTGTTAGGGTTAGTGTTAGGTTTAGGGTAACGGTTAGAGTTAGTATTAGGGTTAGGTTTTGGAATTGTGTTCAGGTTAAGGTTTTGGTTCAGGTTAGGGTTATGGTTACATTTAGGATTCGGGTTAGGGTTATGGTTAGAATTAGGTTAGAGTTAGGGGTAGGGGTAGGGTTTGTGTTAGAGATTGATTTAGGGTTAGGGTTAGGTTTATTGTTAGTGTTAGGGTTAATGTTAAGGTTAGTTTTAGGGTTTAAGGTTAAGGTAGGGTTAGAGTTAGGATAGGGTTAGTGTTAGTATTAAGTTAGGGTTTTGTTATGGTTAGTGTTAGGGTTTGTGTTAGGGTTAGGGTTAGGATTAGGCTTAGGGTTATGGTAACTGTTAGGGTAAATGTTAGGGTTAGGGTTAGTGTTAGGGTAGTGTTTGGGTTAGGGTTAAGGTTCATGTATGGTTTAGGGGTAGGGTTAGATTTAGTGCTAGGGTTAGGGTTAGTTTTAAGGATAATGTTAGTGTTACCATTAGGGTTAGATTTAGGGTAAGAGTTATGATTAGGGTTAAGGTTACGGTTAGAGTTAGGTTTAGTGTTAGGTTTAGGATTAGGATTAGTTTTAGGGCTAGTGTTAGGATTAGTGTTCGGGTTTGTGTTAGGTTTAGGTTTAGGTTTATGGTAAGTGTTAGGGTTAGCGTTATGGTTATGATTAGAATTTGTGTTAGGGTTAGCTTTAAGGTTAGGGTTAGTTTTAGGGTTAGGGTTAAGGTTCTTGCTAGGGTTTGGTTTAGGGGTTGTGTTAGGGTTAGGGTTTCAGTCACAGTTAGGATTTGGGTTAGGGTTAGGGTTAGGGTTAGGATTGGGTTAGGGTTTGAGTTAGGGTTAGATTTAGGCTAAGGGTTTGCATTAGGGTTTGAGTTAGTGTTAAAGTTAGGTTTAGGTTTAGGGTTAAGGTTAGTTTTAGGGTTAGGTTTAGGTTTAGGGTTAGGTTAGGTTTAGGGTTAAGAATAGGTTTTGGTTAGTGTTAGGTTATGGTTAGGGTTAGGGTTTGTGTTAGGATTAGTGTTAGGGTTAGGGTTTGTGTTAGGGTTACAATTATGGTTATGATTAGGGTTAGAGTTAGGGTAAGGATTAGGGTTAGGGTTAGCGTTAGGCTTTGGGTTAGAGTTAGGTTTAGGGTTTCTGTTAGGGTTCACGTTAGGTTTTGGGTTAGGGTTAGGTTTAGCAGTAGGATTACGGTTAGGATTAGCAATAAGGTTTGGTTTTGCCTATGGGTTATTATTAGGGTTAGGGTTAGCTTGGGGTTAGGGTTAGGGTTAGGGTTAGGTTTTGTGTTAGGTTTAAATTTTGGTTTAGGGTTTATGTTAGGGTTCATGTTTGGGTTAGGTTTAGGGTTAGGTTTAAGGTTAGTTTTAGAATTAGGGTTAGAGTTTGGTTTAGGGTTCGGTTAGGGATTTTTTTCCTTGATTCTGCTTAGGGCTACTACAAGAGGGAACAAAGGATGCAGAGCACACTGAGAACTAATTCTGTGTGTCAAGTTTCAACCATTTAGCAAAAACAGTGTTTGGTTTAGAATTGCAACTGCATGTGTCCCTATAAGGGGAAACAAAAGGAAATTTAAAAATTCAAAGTGTTCCTGCAAATGAATGTTTCAACCTAAAAGAATGCAATTTGAAGAGGAAAGTGCGTCCTGAGTTCCGATCATTCCTGCCATGTATCAATAAGATTGGCTGAAGAAAGTAGCACTAGTCCAGTTGCACTTGGCCCCCCAAAGTTTGTTCTTCTAGTTTGAAGTGTTCGTTTGCAGGAACACTTTGAAATATTAGGTTTCACTTCGTTTTCCCCTATAGTGATCGATACACTTGGAACTCTAAATCAAACAGGGTTTGTGCTATTTGCTTGAAACTTGACACACTCAATTAGCTATCAGTGCCCTCTCTATGCTTTGTTCCCTCTTTAAGTAGCACTAAGTAGAGGCAAGAAAAAATTAATTCCATTTGAAAGCGTTTGCCAAGCTTCCACAGAACTCCAAGTTTATTGAAATCCCAGCAAGTATTTTTTTTTCACCCAATCTTGATGATACTTGGTGATAAAGATTGGTACTCTAGTCTCACTTGGCCCCCCAAATTTAGTTCTTCTGGGTTGAAGCTTTCATTTGCAGGAACACATTGAACTTTTAGGTTTCACTTCGTTTTCCCCAATAGCTATACTCCCAGTTGGAACTCTAAATCAAACAGGGTTTGTGCTAGCTGCTTGAAACTTGACACACTCATTTAGTTTTCAGTGAACTCTGTATACATTGTTCCCTCTTGCAGTAACCTTAAGCAGAGGCAAGGAAAAATCACTTTTCTTTTAAAGCATTTGCCAAGCTTCCACAGAACTCTGATTTTACTGAAATTCCACCACATATTTTTTTCACCTGATCTTGTTGATATGTTCCAGGAATCATCTGTACTACAACCACACTTGGCTCCCTAAATTTCATACTTCTAGGTTAAAGTGTTCATTTGCAGGAACACTTTGAATTTTAGGTTTCACTCCCTATTCCCCTACAGGAATAAATTCAGTTGGAACTCTAAATCAAACACGGTTTCTGCTAGCTCCTTGAAAATTTACAAACTAAATTAGATCTCAGTGCGCTCTCTATGATATGTTCCCTCTTGAAGTAGTCCTAAGGAGAGGCAGGGAAAAACAATTTCATTTAAAATGGCTTGCCAAGCTTCAAAAGAACTCCGACTTTCCTGATATCCCAGCAAATATTTTTTTCCACCAGATCTTGTTGATACATTCTGGGAATCATCTGTACTCCAGCCACATTTGTCTTCACAAATTTCGTACTTCTAGGTTAAAGCATTCATTTGCATGAACACTTTTCATTTTCAAGTTTCACTTCATTTTCCCCTATAGTTACACACCCCATTGTTACTCTACATGAAACACGGTTTCTGCTATCTCTTTGAAATTTGACACACTGAATTAGTTCTCAGAGCCTCTCAATGCTTGGTTCCCTTTTGAAGTATCCCCAAGAAGAGGCAAGGAAAAATCTGTTTCATTTGAAAGCATTTGCCATGCTTCCCCAGAACATCAAGTTTCCTGCAATCCCAGCAAACATTTTTTCACCCAATCTTGATGATACTCGGCAGTAATGATCAGTACTCCAGTCACATATGGCCCCCTAAATTTCGTTCTTCTAGGTTGAAGCATTCGTTTGCAGTAACAGGTTGAATTTTTAGGTTTCACTTTGTTTTCTCCTTTAGGGAGAGAAGCAGTTGGAAATCTAAATCAAACAGTGTTTTTGCTAGCTGCTTGAAACATGACACACTAAATTAGTTCTCAGTGCTATCTGATGATTTGTTCCCTCGTGAAGAAGCCCTAAGCAGAGAATGGGGGAAAACACTTTCATTTGAAGCGTTTGCCAAGCTTCCACAAAACTATGAGTTTCCTGAAATCTCAGCAAATATATTTTCACATAATCTTGATGATACTTAGTGGTAATGATCAGTACACCAATTCCACTTGGTCTCCCAAATTTCATTCTTCTAGGTTGAAGCGTTTGTTTGCAGTAACAGTTTGAATTTTTAGGTTTCACTTTGTTTTCTGCTATAGTGATAAATGCGGATGGAAATCTAAATCAAACAGTGTTTTTGCTAGCTGCTTGAAACATGACACACTGAATTAGTTCTAAGTGTGCTCTCTGTTTTGTTCCCCCCTTGAAGTAGAATGAAGGAAAGGCAGGGAATAAATAATTTCATTTGATAGCAATGGCCAAGATTTCAGAGAACTCCCAGTTTTCTAAAATCCCAACAAATGTTTTCTCAACCAATCTTGATGATACTTGGCGGTAATGATCAGTACTTTCTTCTCAAATGGGCCCCCAAAATTCGTTCTATTACATTGAAGCATTCCTTTGCAGGAACACTTTAAAATTTTAGGTTTCACTCTCTTTTCTCCTACACTGATCGATGCAGTTGGAACTGTAAATCAAACACGGTTTGTGCTAGCTCCTTGAAACTTGACATACTGAGTTAGTTTTGAGTCACGTCGCTATGCTTTGTTCCTCTTGAAGTAGCCTGAAGAAGAGACTGAGGAAAAACACTTTCATTTCAAAGCATTGGCCAAGATTCCACAGAACTATGACTTTCCTGAAAACCCAGAGAATATTTTTTCACCCAAATTTGATGATACTTGGAGGTAAGGATCAGTACTCCAGTCTCACTTGGACACCAAAATTTTATTCTTCCAGGATGAAGCGCCTGTTTGCAGGAACACTTTGAAATTTTAGGTTTCACTCTGTTTCTCCTATAGTGATAGATGCAGTTGGAACTCTAAATGAAACACGGTTTGTGATAGCTGCTTGAAACTTGACACACTAAATTAGATCTCTGTGCTATCTCAGGATTTGTTCCCTTGTGAAGAAGCCCTAAGCAGAGAATGGGGAAAAACCCTTTCATTTGAAGCATTTGCCAAGCTTCCACAAAAATATGAGTGCTGTGATATGTCAGCAAATATTTTTTCACCCAAATTTCGTTCTTCTAGGTTGAAGTGTTTGTTTGCAGTAACTGTTTGAATATTTAGGTTTCACTCTGTTTTCTCCTATAGTGATAGATGCCGTTGAAAGTCTAAATCAAACACGGTTTGTGCTAGCTGCTTGAAACTTCACCTACTGAATTAGTTCTCAGTGCGCTCTCAAGGTTCTGGTCCCTCTTGAAGTAGAACGAAGGAAAGGCAGCAAATGAAAAATTTCATTTGAAAGAGTTGGCCAAGATTCCACAGAACTCCGAGTTTCCTGAAATCCCAGAAAATATTTTTTCAACCAATCTTGATAATAATTGGTGGTACTGTCAGTACACCAATGCCACTTGGCCCCACAAATTTCTTTCTTCTAAGTTAAAGGGTTCGATTGCAGTATAAGTTGGAATTTTTAGCTTTCACTCTTTTTTCTCCTATACTGATAGATGCGTTTGGAAGTCTACATCAAACAGGGTTTGTACTATCTGCTTGAATCATGACACACAATTAGTTCTCAGTGCACTCTCAATGTTCTGTTCCCTCTTGAAGTAGAATGAAGGAAAGGCAGGGAATGAAAAATTTCACTTGAAAGCGTTGTCCAAGATTCCACAGAACTCCGAGTTTCCTGAAATCTCAGCAAATATTTTTTCACCCAATCTTGATGATACTTGGCGGTAATGATCAGTACACCAATCCCACTTGGTCCTCCAAATTTCGTTCTTCTAGGTTGAAGCGTTCGTTTTCAGTAAAGGTTGAATTATTAGGTTTCACTCTGTTTTCTCCTATAGTGATAGATTCTGTTAGAACTCTAATTCAAACACGGATTGTGCTAGCTGCTTGAAACTTGACACACTGAATTAGTTCTCAGTGCACTCTCAATTTTCTGTTCCCCCTTGAAGTAGAATGAAGGAAAGGCAGGGAATGAAAAAATTCATTTGAAAGCCTTCGTCAAGATTCCACAGAACTCCTAGTTTCCTTAATACGCGGCAAATATTTTTTCACCAAATCTTGATGATACCTAGCGGTAATGATCAGTACATTCTTCTCACAGGGGCCCACAAAATTCGTTCTTCTAGATTGAAGCGTTCGTTTGCAAGAACACTTTGACATTTTCGGTTTCACTCTGTTTTCTCCTATAGTGATAGAAGCACTTGGAACTCTGATTCAAACACAGTTTGTGCTAGATCCTTGAAACTTGACAGACTAAATTAGTTCTCAGTGCTATCAGCACGCTTTGTCCCTCGTGATGAAGCCCTAAGCAGAGACTGGGGAAACAAACATTCATTTGAAGGGTTTGCAAGCTTCCACAATTCTAGGAGTTTCCTGAAATCTTTGCAAATATTTTTTCACCCAATCTTAATGATACTCGGCAGTGATGATCAGAACTCCAATCCCACTTGGCTCCCCAGATTTCATTATTCTAGGTTGAAGCATTCGTTTTCAGTAAAAGTTTGAATTATTAGGTTTCACTCTGTTTTCCCCTATAGTGATAGATTCCTTTAGAACTCTAAATCAAACATGGTTAGTGCGAACTGCTTGAAATTGACATACTGAATTAGTTCTCAGTGCACTCTCAATTTTCTGTTCCCTCTTGAAGTAGAATGAAGGAAAGGCAGGGAATGAAAAATTTCACTTGAAAGCGTTGTCCAAGATTCCACAGAACTCCGAGTTTCCTGAAATCTCAGCAAATACTTTTTCACCCAATCTTGATGATACATGGCGGTAATGATCAGTACACCAATCCCACTTGGCCCCCAAAATTTCGTTCTTCTAGGTTGAAGCGTTCGTTTGCAGTAACATTTCGAATTTCTAGGTTTCACTCTGTTTTCTTATATAGGGATAGACGCCGTTGGATATCTATATCAAACACGGTTTCTGTTAGCTGCTTGAAACTTGACACACTAAAACAGTTCTCAGTGCTATCTCAAGATTTGTTCCCTCGTGAAGAAGCCCTAAGCAGGGAATGGGGGAAAACACTTTCATTTGAAGCGTTTCCCAAGCTTCGACAAAACTGAGTTTCCTGAAATCCCAGAAAATATTTTTTCACCAATCTTGATGATACTCGGTGGTAATGATCAGTACACCAATCCCACTTGGTTCCCCAAATTTCGTTTTTCTAGGTTGAAGCATTCGTTTGCAGCAACAAGCCTTTGTTTTCAGTAATAGTTTGAAATTTTAGGTTTCACTCTGTTTTCTCCTACAGTGATACATGCCATAAGAACTCGAAATCAAAACAGTTTGTGCTAGCTGCTTGAAACATGACACACTGTATTAGTTCTCAGTGCGCTCTCAATGTTCTGTTCCCTCTTGAAGTACAACAAAGGAAAGGCAGGCAATGAACAATTTCATTTGAAAACGTTGGCCAAGATTCCACAGAACTCCGAGTTTCCTGAAATCCCAGAAAATATTTTTTCACTCAATCTTGATGATACTTGGCAGTAATGATCAGTACACCAATCCTACTTGGTTTCCCAAATTTCGTTCTTCTAGGTTAAACATTCGTTTGCAGGAACACTTTGAAATTTTAGGTTTCACTCTGTTTTCTCCTATAGTGATATAAGCACTTGGAACTCTGATTCAAACACGGTTTGTGATAGATCCTTGAAACTTGACAGACTAAATTAGTTCTCAGTGCTATCAGCACGATTTGTTCCCTGGTGATGAATCCCTAAGCAGTGACTGGGGAAACAAACGTTCATTTGAAGGGTTTGCAAGTTTCCTCAATTCTAGGAGTTTCCTGAAATCTTTGCAAATATTTTTTCACCCAATCTTAATGATACTTGGCAGTGATGATCAGAACTCCAATCCCACTTGGCTCCCCAGATTTCATTATTCTAGGTTGAAGCATTCGTTTTCAGTAAAAGTTTGAATTATTAGGTTTCACTCTGTTTTCCCCTATAGTGATAGATTCCATTAGAACTCTAAATCAAACATGATTCCTGCAAACTGCTTGAAGTTGACATACTGAATACATTCTCAGTGCACTTTCAATGTTGTATTCCCACTTGTAGTAGATCGAAGGAAAGGCAAGGAATGAACAATTTCATTTGAAAGCGTTGGCCAAGACTCCACTGAATTCCGAGTTACCCGAAATCCCAGTAAATATTTTCTCACCCAATCTTGATGATACCTAGTGATTATGATCAGTACACCAATCCCACTGCTTTCCCAAATTTCGTTCTTCTAGGTTGAAGCGTTCGTTTGCAGTAACAGTTGGAATTTTCAGGTTTCACTCTCGTTTCTCCTATAGTGATAGATGCAGTTGGAACTCTAAATCAAACACGGTTTGTTCTAGCTCCTTGAAACTTCACACAGTGAATTAGTTCTCAGTACACTCTGAAGGTTCTGTTCCCTCTTGAAGTACAATGAAGGAAAGGCAGGGAATGAACAATTTCATTTGAAAGCGTTGGCCAAGACTCCACTGAATTCTGAGTTACCCGAAATCCCAGCAAATATTTTCTCACCCAATCTTGATGATACCTAGTGGTAATGATCAGTACACCAATCCCACTTGCTTCCCCAAATTTCGTTCTTCTAGGTTGAAGCATTCGTTTGCAGTAACAGTTGGAATTTTCAGGTTTCACTCTGTTTTCTCCTATAATGATAGATGCAGTTGGAACTCTAAATCAAACATGGTTTGTGCTAGCGGCTTGAAACTTGCACACTAAATTAGTTCTCAGTGCTATTGCCAGGATTTGTTCCATCGTGAAGAAGCCCAAAGCAGAGACTGGGAAAACAAAAATTCATTTGAAGCATTTGCAAGCTTCCACATACTAGGAGTTTCATGAAATCTCTGCAAATATTTTTTCACCCAATCTTAATGATACTTGGCAGTAATGATCAGAACTCCAATCCCACTTGGCTCCAGAGATTTCATTCTTCTAGGTTGAAGCGTTTGGTCTCAGTAAAAGTTTGAATTATTAGGTTTGACTCTGTTTTCTCCTATAGTGATAGATGCAGTTGGAACTCTAAATCAAGCATAGTTTGTGGTAGCTGCTTAAAACTTGACACACTGAATTCATTCTCAGTGCACTCTCAATGTTGTATTCCCACTTGTAGTAGATCGAAGGAAAGGCAAGGAATGAACAATTTCACTTGAAAGCGTTGGCCAAGACTCCACTGAATTC
>NW_026006994.1:93237-145083 GCF_001458135.2 Marmota marmota marmota
TTTGCAGTAACAGTTGGAATTTTCAGGTTTCACTCTGTTTTCTCCTATAATGATAGATGCAGTTGGAACTCTAAATCAAACATGGTTTGTGCTAGCGGCTTGAAACTTGACAGACTACAGCAGGTCTCATTGCTATCTAATGGTTTCTTCCCTCTTGAACTAGCCCTAAACAGAGACTGGTGAAAAACACTTTCATTTGAAAGCGTTTGCCAATTCCAGAAAAGTACGAGTTTCCTGATATCTTGGCAAATAGTTTTTCACCCAATCTTCATGATACCTAGTGGTAATGATCAGTACAGCAATCCCACTTGCTTCCCCAAATTTCGTTCTTCTAGGTTAAAGCATTCGATTGCAGTAACAGTTTGAATTTTTAAGTTTCAATCTGTTTTCTCCTATAGGAAGAGATGCCGTTGGAACTCTAAATCAAACACGGTTTGTTCTAGCTCCTTGAAATTTCACACAGTGAATTAGTTCTCAGTACACTCTTAAGGTTCTGTTCTCTCTTGAAGTACAACGAATGAAATGCAGGGAATGAACAATTTCATTTGAAAGCGTCGGCCAAGACTCCACAGAATTCCGAGTTTCCGGAAATCTCGGCAAAGAGTTTTTCACCCAATCTTAATGATACTTCACGGTAATGATCAGAACACCAATCCCACTTGGCTCCCCAGATTTCATTCTTCTCCGTTGAAGTGTTCGTTTGCAGTAAAAGTTTGAATTCTTAGGTTTCACTCTGTTTTCTCCTATAGTGATAGATGCAGTTGGAACTCCAAATCAAGCACAGTTTGTGCTAGATACTTGAAACTTGACACACTGAATTCATTGTCAGTGCACTCTCAATGTTGTATTCCCACTTGTATTAGATCAAAGGAAAGGCATGGAATGAACAATTTCATTTGAAAGCGTTGGCCAAGACTCCACTGAATTCTGAGTTCCCCGAAATACCAGCGAATATTTTCTCACCCAATCTTGATGATACCTAGCAGTAATTATCAGTACACCAATCCCACTTGATTCCCTAAATTTTGTTCTTCTAGGTTGAAGCGTTCGTTTGCAGTAACAGTTGGAATTTTCAGGTTTCACTCTGGTTTCTCCTATAGTGATAGATGCAGTTGGAACTCTAAATCAAACATTGTTTGTGCTATATGGTTGAAACTTAACACACTGAATTCATTCTCACTGTGCTCTCAATGTTGTATTGCCTCTTGTAGTAGATTGAAGGAAAGGCATGGAATGAACAATTTCATTTGAAAGCGTTGGCAAAGACTCCACTCGATTCTGAGTTACCAGAAATACCAGCGAATATTTTCTCACACAATCTTGATGATACCTAGCAGTAATTATCAGTACACCAATCCTACTTGGTTGCCCAAATTTCGTTCTTCTAGGTTGAAGCGTTCGTTTGCAGTAACAGTTGGAATTTTCTGGTTTCACTCTGTTTGCTTCTATTATGATAGATGCCATGGGAACTCTAAATCAGAGTTTGTGCTAGCTGCTTGAAACTTGACACACTAAATTAGGGCTCAGTGCTATCACCATGATTTGTTCAATCGTGAAGAAGCCGTAAGCATACACCTAACCAAAAACTAATACTAAACCTAACCCTAATCCTAACCCTAACACTAACCCTAACACTAACTATAACCCTAACCCTAACGTAACCCTAAGCCAAACCATAAACCTAACACAATCCGTAACCCAAACCATAACCCTAACCCTTACATAACCCCAACCCTAACCCTTACCTAACCCTAAACCTAAACCCAACACTAAATCTAACACTAAATCTAAACCTAACCATAACTGTTTACACTACTCTTACCCCAACACTAACACTATTACTAACCCTAAACCTAAACCTAATTCTAAACCTAACACTAACATTAACCCTATTTGTAAACCCTAACCCTAACCATAACCCTAACCCTAAATGTAAAGCTAAAACTAATTCTAAACCTCACCCTAAGCATCACTATAATCCTAATCCTAACTGTAACCCTAACCCTAACACTAACACTAAATCTAATGCTAAACCTAAAGCCACGACTAACCCTAAACCTAACCCTAAAGCTAACACAAATCCTAACTGTAACCCTAACCCTAATCCTAAAACTTACCTAAACATAACCCTATCGCTAACTGAAATCATAATAATAACCCTAATCCTAATCCTAACCCAAAACCTAACCCTAACCCTCACTCTCACCCTAACCATAAAACTAACACTAACACCAACCCAAACTCTAATGTTAAACATCAACCTAACTATAACTCTAACCCAAACTCTAATGCTAAACCTAACTCTAATCCTAACACTAACACTAACCCTAACCCTTAACCTTATCTAATACTAACACTAACCCTAACCCTTACATTAACACAAACTCTCACTCTATCCCTAACCTTAACCTAAACCTGACCTAAACCTAACCCTAACTCTAACCCTAACACTAAACCTAATCCTAACCCTAACCCTAACACTAACTGTAAACCTAACCATAAAACTAACGTAACACTAACAATAATCCTAACTCTAACTCTAACCCTCACCTTAAACCTAAACCTAACACTAACCCTAAACCTAATCCTAACACGAACCCAAATCCTAACCCTAACCTAAACCCAACCCTAACACTAAATTTCACCGTAATCTTAACCCTAACCTTAACACTAACACAATGCCTAAACCAACACTAACCTTAACTTAACCCGATCCATAACCCTAATCCCAACCGAAACCTTAACCCTAAAGCTAACCCTAACCATAACATTAACCCTAAACCACACCCTTTCCCTAAACCTTTACCTAACATTAACCTTACCCCTAATGTAACACTAACACTAACCCTAACACTTACCCTAACCCTAACCCTAACACTAACCCTAATCCTGACAGAAACCCTAACACTAATTTAACACTAATCCTAACCCTAACCCTAACTCTAAAACTAACCCTAACAGAAACCCTAACCCTAATCAAAATCCTATACCTAACCCTAATTGTAACCCTAAACCCTAACCCTAAGCCTCACCCTAAGCCTAACCCTAAACCTATAACTAACCTTAAACCTAACACTAACAGTAACCCTAAACCTAACTGTAACCCTAACCCAAACACTAAAGCTAAGCCTAAACCTCACCCTAACCCTAACACTAACCCTAACTTTAACCCTACCCCTAAACTTAAACCTAAAACGAATGCTAACCATAACGCAAACCCTAACACTAACCCTATCCCTAATTTAAACCTAACACTAACCCTAACACAAACCCTAATCCCAAACCTAACCCTAACCCTAACCCTATCACTAACCCTAATCCTAACCCTAACCGTAACCTAACTCTAACCCTAATCCTAAGCCTTATCATAACCCAAACTAGAATACTAACCATAACCCCAACACAAACCCTAACCCTAAACCTAACACTAACACTAACACTAACTGTAACCCTAACACTAACACTAAAACTAACACTGATTGTAATCATAACCCTAACTGTAACCTTAAAACTTATGCTAACCCCAATTTATAACCATAACTCTAACATTAAACCTAACTCCAATTCTAAAACTAACCCTAACCCTAATCCTACCCTAACACTAACCCTAAGCCTCACCTTAACCCTAACACTAACTTTAACACTAACCCTAACCCTAATTCTAACACTATCCCTAAACCTATCTCTAACACTAACTCAAACACTAATTCTAACCCTAAATATAACACTAACCGTAAACATAAACCTAACCATAAACTTAACACTGACACTAACCCTAAATTTAACACGGCCCCTAACCCTAACCCTAACACTAACCCTAACACTAACCCTAACACTAAACTTAACCCTAACACTAACCCTGAACCTAACCCTAACCCTGACACTAACCCTAAATCTAACCAGAACCCTAACACTAAGCCTATCCTTAACTGTAACTCTAAACCTAACACTAACCCTTACCCTAACCCTAAGCCTAAAGTAACCCTAACCCTAACCCTAACCCTATCCCTAATTTTAACAGTAGCCATACCCTTAACCCCAACACTAAACCTAACACTAACCCTAACCCTCACCCTAACCCTAACCATATTCCAACCGTAACCCTAAACCTAACCCTAACCCTATCCTAAACCTAACACAAACCACTACACCAACCCTAACACTAACCCTAACACTATCCCTAACCCTAACCCGAACCGTAACTATGACACTAACTCTAACCATAACTGGAAAGCTAACCCTAACCCAAACCCTAATATTAACCCTAACCCTAACCAAAACCCTAACCCTTATTCTAACGCTAACCCTAACCCTAACCATAAACCTAATGCGAACACTAACCCTAACCCTAACCCTAAACGTAACACTAACCCCAAAGGTAATTCCAAATCTATATCTAATCCTAAACCTAACACTAAGACTAACACGAACCCTAAACCTAACCCTAAACCTAACATTAACCCTAACCATAAGTCTAAACATAACTCTAATTTTAACCCTAACACTAACCCTAATCCTTACTCTAAACCTCACCCTCACCCTAACCCTATTCCTAACACTATCTCTAAAATTAACCCTAACACAAACCCTAAACCTAACTCTAACCCTAAGCGCAACACTAATCCTAACTCTAACCCTAACCCTAACTAAAAACTTACACCTAACCCTAACACTAAACCTAGCCCTAACCCTAACATCAAACCTAACACTAACTCTAACAGTTATCCTTACACAAACCCATAACCTATCCCTAAACCTAACAGAAAACCTAACCCTAACCCTAAACTTAACACAAATCATAACCCAAACCACAACCCTAAATCTAGCCTAATCTTAACTCTAACCCTTACCTAACCCTAACCCTAACCCTTACCCTAATACTAACCCTAAACCTGCACTAAACCTAACATTAAACTTAAACTTAACCCTAACCCTAAGCGTAACACTAACTCCAATTTTAACCCTAACACTAATCCTAAACATATCCCTAACCCTAAACCTAACACGAACACTAACCCTAACCCTAACCCAAACACTAACACTAACCCTAACCTAACCCTAATTCTCACCCTAACACTACCCCTAATGCTAACCCTAATCCTAACACTAACCCTAATTTTAAACCTAACACTAATCCTAAACCTATCCCTAACCTAACCCTAACACTAACCCTAACCCTAACACTAACACTAACCCTAACCCTAACCATAACACGAACCCTAACCCAAACGCTAACCCTAATTCTAAACCTAACCCTAATTTTCACCCTAACACTACCCCTAACCCTAATCGTAAAACTAACACTAACATTAACCCTAATGCTAAATCTATCAAAAACCCTAACTCTAACCCTAACCCTATCCCTAACACAAACCCTAACCTAAACCCTAAAGGAACCCTAATACTTACACAAACCCTACCCCTATACCTTACCCTAAACCTAACCCTAACCCGAAGCATAACACTAAAACTTACCCTAACCCTAACCCTAACCCTAATTTTATCCCTATATTAACACTAATACTAAACCTAATCCTAACCCTACCCTAACCCTAACCCTAACACTAACCCTAAACCTAACCCTAACCCTATCATTAACACTAACCATAACCCTAACCCTAAACCTAACACTAACACTAACCTTAACACTAACCCTAAACCTAACCCTAACTCTAACACTAACACTAACCCTAATCCTAACACTAACCCTAACCCTACCCTTAACCCTGACACTAACTGTAATCCTAACCCTAACTTAATTAACTTAATCCAAACGTAACCCTAATCCTAACCCTAACCCAAACCCTAACCCTAACACTAAACCTAACACTAACCCCTACCCAAAACCTAAATCTAACGCTAATGCTAACCGTAACCCTAGCCCCAAAAATAACACTAATAATAATTCTAACCCTAACCCAAACCCTAACACTAACCCTAACCCTATCTCTAACCCTAAACCTAAACCTAAAAAGAACCCTAACACTAACCCTAACTGTAACCCTTAACCTAAGTGTAAATCAAACACAATCCCTAACCATAACCTTAACACTAACCCTAACCTTACCCGAAATCTATCCCTAAAAAACCCTACCCTAACTCTAACCTAACCCTAACCCTAACCCTAACCTGAATTCTAACCATAATCGAAACCCTAGCCCAATCAGAAACCCTAACACAAACCCTAATCCCAAATGTAACCTCAATCCTAACACTAATTCTAACCCTAATATAAACATAACACTAACCCTAACACTAACGATAACCCTAAACATAAACCAAACCCTAATCTTAACCCTAACCATAACAATAAACCTAACCCTAAACCTTACCAAACTCGTAAACCTTACCCTAACACGAACCCTTATACTAACCCTAAACCAAAACCTAACACTAACCCTAACACTAAACCCAACCATAACCATAACCCTAACACAAACATTAACCCTAATCCTAACTCTAACCCTAACCCTAACACTAACCCTAACTCTAACCCTAATGCTAAACCTAATCCTAACATTAACCTGAACCCTAACACTAACCCTAAACCTAACTCTAACCCTAAAACTAACCCTAAAAATAACCCTACCCTAACCATAACCCGAACTCTAAATTTAACACAAACCCTAACCCTAAAACTAACTTTAACCCTAAACCTAACCCTAACCCTAACAATAACTCTAACCCTAACCCTTACCCTAAATCTAACCCTAAAACAAATCCTAACCATAACCCTAACCTAATCCTAACCTTAACCCTAAATCTAACCCGAATCCTAACCATAACCAAAACACTAACCCTATCCGAAACACTAACACAAACCCTAATCCTAAATGTAATCTTAATCATAACACTAATTCTAAGCCTAATATAAACCCTTACACTAACCCTGACTCTAACCCTAACCCTAATCCTAACACTAACCCTAACACTAACCATAATGCTAATCCTAAAACTAATCCTAATCCTACCCTAATGCTTACCCGAACACTAACTGTAAAACTAACCCTAACACTAACCCTAAAAATAAACGTAAACCTAACCCGAACCCGAATCCTAACCTTAACCCTAACAATAACCCTAACCCTAACACTAACCACAACCCTTACTCCAACCTTAAACCTAACACTAACCCTAACATTAAAACTAAACCTAACACTAACTCTAACCCTAACCCTTACACTCAACCTAACCCTAACCCTAAACCTAACACTAACCCAAACCCTAAACCTAAATGTAACTTTTACACTAATCCTAACCATAAGCCTAAACCTAACTCTAACACTAATCATAACACAAACCCTAACCCCAAACCTAACCCTAAACCTAACAAAAACGCTAACCCTTACCCTAACCCTAACCCTAATTCTAATTCTAACCCTAACTGTAAGACAAACCCTAAACCTAACACTAACCCTAATATTAACCTATCCAATCCCTAAGCCTAACCCTACTCTATCCCTAACCTAAACCTAACACTACCCTAATGCTAGAATTAAACTTAACCCTAACTCTAACCCTAACACTAACACTAACACTAACCCTCACCCTAACCCTAACCCTAAATCTAACCATAACATGCTGAGGGCCATTGCTAAGTACGAATGACGCATGGCATGACCCAGGTCATTTGCAGTGACATTGCATGTAAGGTGACCTTGCTCAAGGACCAGGGAAGATCTGGGTTTAGGGCGGATCAGGGTTTAGGGCATTCCTGGTTTAGGACAATCCGGGTTTAGGGCGGTTCCAGGTTTAAGGTGTATCCTGCTGGGAATAGGGCATATCCTGCTGCCTCAGGCGCGCCTGCTCCTTGAGTTCCCATTGAGTTCTCCCAGAATTGAGAGAGTATTTTGAATTGGCCCAGAACGTGTTTGTAGAGTGCCGGTGTGAGTTTGGGAATAAAGGATTGCTGTTTGAATCTACAAGGCTGTGAGTGGCTCGAGATCTTGTGCCCAGCCAGACTGTGGCAATAACACAACCCTTATCCTAACCTAACACTAACTTAACCCAAACCCGAAAAGTAACCTTAACCCTAACCCTAACCCTAAAGCTAAATCTAAACTTAAAACAAATGCTAACCCTAACCCATACCCTAACCTTACCCTACCCTAAAACTAACCCTAACCCGAATCCTAATAGTAACTTTAAACCTAACCGAAACCCGAACCCTAAAACAAACACAAACCCTAAACCTTACCCTAACACTAATCATAACCCTAATACTAAACATAAATCTAACCCTAACACTAACCATAAAACTAACTCTAACTGTGACCCTAACCCTTAACCGAACACTTACCCTCACACTAATCCTAACCCAACCCAAACACTAATCCTAACCCTAACTCTAACACTAACCCTATCCCTAACTATAACCCTAACCCTAACCTAAAACCAACCCTAACACTAACCCTAAACTAAACCCTAACACTAACACTTTCTCTAATACTAACCCTAACCCTAACCCTAACAATAACTTTAACCTGAACCCCAAACCTATTCCTAACAATAACTCTAACCCTATCCCTCACACTAACACTCACCCTAACTCTAACACAAAACATAACACTAACCCTAACTGTAACCCTAACACTTATACTAACTGTAACTGTAACACTAATTCTAATCCTAAACCTAACCATAAACTTAAACCTAACCCGAACCCTAATGATAACACAAACCCTAATCCTAACCCTAACTCTATCCCTAACACTAACCCTAACCCTAACCATAACCATAATCATAACACTAACCCTAAACCTAACACAAACACTAATCATAACCATAAACCTAACCCTAACCTAACCCCAACCTTAACCCAAATGTAACCCTAAACACAACCATAACACTAACCTGAAACCTAACACAAACGCTAACCCTAACCCTAACTTAACTCTAACCCTAACTTAACCCTAACCCTAACTCTAACCATAATTTAGCCCTTAGCCTAACCCTATCGCTAATTCTAACCCTAACCCTAAAAATTACCTTAACCTTAAACCTAACCCAAACTCTAACATTGATTCTAAACCTAACCCTAAATCTAATCCTAACACAAACCCTTACCCTAACCCTAACCCTAAACTACCCATAACCCTAAGCCTAACCCTAACCCTAACACTAACCATAAACCTAACACTAAACCTATCACTAATTCTAACCCTAACACTAATCCTAACCCTAATCCTAACCCTAACAGTAACCCTAACCCTAACCCTAAAAGAAACCCTAACACAAACCTTAATCCCAAATGTAACCTCAATCCTAACACTAATTCTAACCCTAATATAAACATAACACTAACCCTAACACTAACCCTAACCATAACCCTAAACGTAACCTCACCCTAACCCTAACTCTTACCTAACGCTAACCCTAAACTTAACTCTAACACTAACACTAAAACTAACCCTAACCTGAATCCTAACACAAACCCTAACCCCAATCCTAACACTATCACTAACCCTAAACCAAAACCTAACCCTAAACCTACCTCTAACTCTAACTCTAAATCTAAACTTAAACTTATTCATAACCCTAACCCTAAACCTAAACCTAAACCAATCACAACTCCGAAACCTAAATTTAAACCTAACACAAACCCTAACCCTAACCCTAACACTAACCTTAACACTAACCCTAACCCTAACCCTAATTCTTAAACTAACCCTACCCTTAACCCTAAACTTTATCCTTACACTAACCCTAAAGCTAAGCATAACCTTTATCCTAATCCCTAACCCTAACCCTAAACCTATACCTAACCCTAACACTAACCCTAACCCTAACCCTAACATTAACACCAACCCTAACACTAATCATAATCCTAACACTAAACTTAAAAATATCCCTAAACCTAACATTATCCCTAACTCTAAATTTAACACTAACACTAACACCCTATCCGTAAATCTAACACTAAACCTAACAGTAACCCTAACCCTAACACAAACCCCAATGCAAACCCTAACACTAACACTAAACCTAACACTAATCCTAATCCTAACCATAACCCTAACACTAACACTAACCCTAACTCTAACCCAAACACAAACTAACCCTAACACTAACACTAACCCTTACTCTAACCCAAAGACAAACTGTAACCCTAAACCTAACACTAAACCTAACCCTAACTCTAAACCTAACACTAACCCTAACACTAATCCTAACCCTAATCCTAATCCTAATTGTAACCCTAACCCTACTACTAACCCTAACCCTAACACAAACCCCAACACTAACCCTATCACTAACCCTATCCCTAACTCTAATGCAAAACCTAACCCCAACACTAACCCCAACTCTATCCCTAAATCTTACCTAACCCTAAACCTAACCGTAACCCGAACAATAAACCTATCCCTAAACCTAACAATAACCCTTATGCTAACACCAAACTAACCTTGATCATAAACCTAACACTAACAGTAACCCTAACTGTAACACTAAACCTAAAACTAACCCTAACCCTAAGCATAATGCTAACCTTAACTTTAACCCTAAACCTAACGCTAAAGCTAACCCTAACACTAACCCTATCCTTAATCCTAACCCTAAATATAACACTAACCCTAATCAAAACCCTAATTTTAAACCTAGGCATGACCCTAATGCTAACCCTAACACAAACCCTAACCCCAACCCTAACCCTAACCCAACCCAACCCCTACCCTAACCCTCAAACTAGCCCTAACACTAATTCTAATGCAAACCCTAACACTAAACCTAACCCTAACCCTAACCCTAATCCTACCCTTAAACCTAACCTTACATTGACCTTAACACTAACCCTAACCCTAAATCTAACACTAACACTAAACTTAACCCTAACCTTAACCCTAACCTTAACCCTAATCCTTTCTGTAAACCTAACACTACCCCTAACCCTAACTTTAACTTAAATCCTAACTCTGACCCTAAGAAAACCCCTATCCCTAACACTAACACTAAACCTAACCCTAACCCTAAACCTAAAATCAACCTTAATTTTAAAACTAACCCTAATCCTAACCCTAACCCCAACACTAATTCTAACCCTAACCCTAACTAACCCTAACCGTTAGGTTAACCATAACCCTAAACCTAACACTAAATTAACCCTCAATCTAACCCTAATCCTAAACATAACACTAACCATAACCTTAAACCTAACACTAAATCTAAACCTATCACTAACCCTAACACTATCCTTAACCCTAACCTTAACCCTAACCCAAACACTAACACCAAACCTAAACCTAACCCTAACCCTAACACTCACACTAAACCTAACCATTAAGGTAAACCCTAACCCTAACTCTAACCCTAAACATAAACATAACCCTCACCCTAACCGTAACATTAACCCTAAAGTTATCCCTAATCCTAAACGTAACACTAACCAAAACCATAAACCTAACTCTAACACTCACCCTAACACTAACAGTAATGCAAAGTTTAACACTAACACTAACCCAAACCCTAATCCTAAACGTAAACCTAGCCCTAACCCTAACCCAAACCCTAACCCTAACTCAAACCCTAAACCTAACCCTATCACTAACCCTAACCCTAAACCTAAACCTAACCCTAACCCTTATTCTAACCCTAACACTAAACCTAAGCCTAACCATAACCCTACCCCTAACCCTAACAATGAACCTAGCCCTAACCATAACCCTGACCCTAACACTAACATTAACCCTAATCCTAACACTAACCCTAACACTAACTCTAAACTTAACAATAACCCTAACACTAACCCTAACCCTAACCCTAATGCTAAACCTAACACTAGCCTTAACCTAAAACAACTTACCCGAACCCTAACACTAAACCTAACCTTAATCTTAACCCTAACATGAAACCTAACCCTAACCCCAACCTAATGCTAATTCTAACCACAATCCCAACTCGAACCCTAACCCTAATATTAACAGTAACCCAAACCCTAAAACAACCACTAACCCTAACCCTAACCCTAACACTAACCCTAACCCTAACCATAATCCTAACCATAACCCTTACCTTAACACTAACCCTAACCCTAACCTTAACACAAAACCTAACCGTAACTCTAAACCTAACCCTAACATTAAACGTAACCCTAACCCTAACACTAACCCTAATGGTAACCCTAACACTAACACTAACTCTAAGCCTTAACCTAACCGTAAACCTAATTCTAACCCTTGCCATAACACTAACCCTAATCCTAACCCTAACCCTAACCCTAACAAGAACCCTAGTCTAACCCTAACCCTAACACTAACTTTAATTTTACACTAACAGTAACACAAACCATAACACTAAGCCTAACCCTAATCCTAACCCTAACAATAACCATAATCCAAACACTAATACTAACCCAAACCCTACCCCAACCCTAACACTAGCACTAACTCTAACTCTAAACCTTACCGTAACCCTAACACTAAACCTAACCTTAATTGTAACCCTAAATATAACCCTATGTTTATCCGTAATGCTAACACTAACCCTAACCCTAACCCTAACAAATCCCTACCCCTAAACTTATCCCTATCACAAACCCTAACCCGAATCCTAACACTAACTTTAAAACTAACCCTAAACCTAACCCTAAATATAACCCTATCCCTAACATTAACCCTAACCCTAACCCTAACACTATCTCTAAACCTATCCCTTACCCTAACACTCTAATTAAACCTAAAACTAACCCTAACATAAATCTTACACAAACATAAACATAACCCCAAACATATCCCGAATACTCACCCTAACCCTAACCCTAACACTAACCCTAACCGTAACACTAACTCTAACCCTAACACTAACCCTCAACCTTATTCTAACTATTACCTTAAACCTAACACTAAAACTAATCTTAACCCAAGCTCTACCCCTAATTCTAACCCTAACCCTAAACATAATCTTAACCCTAAACCTAACACAAAATTTAACACTAACATTAACCCTAACCCTATCCTAATCCTAACTGTAACCCTATCCCTAACAATAATCTTAACCCAAATCCTAACTCAAACCCTAAACTTAACCCTAACATTAACCCTAACCCTAACACTAACACTAACCCTAACCCTTAATCTAACACTAACCTTAACCCTAATCCTGTCTCTAAACTTAACCATAACCCTAACACTAATCATAACCCTAATCCTAAACCTAACCCTATCACTAACACTAACCCTCACCATAATCATAACCCTAACCCTAATACTTACTCTAAACCTAACCCTAACACTAACCCTAAACCTATCTCTAACACTAACCCAAAGAGTAATCCTAACCCTAAACCTAAACCTAACTGTAATACTAACCCTAACCCTAGCCATAAACCTACACCTCACCCTATCTCCAACCCTAACCCTAACTCTAACATGAATCCTAAACCTAATCCTCATCGTAATTCTAACACTAACCCTAACCCTAACTGTAACCTGAAACCTAAACACAATCCTGACTGTAACTCTAACACTAACCCACACCCTGACCCAAACCCCAAGACAAACCCTTTACCTAACTCTAACCCTAATACAAACCTTAACCAAACCATAAACCTAACCCTAACCTAACCCTAAACCCTACCTAAAACTAATCCTAAACCTAATGCTAACACTAACCCTATCCCTAACACTAACCCTAACCTTAACACTAACATTAACCCTTACCCCAACCCTAACCCTATAACTAACACTAAACCTAAACCTATACCTAACACCAACCATAACCCTAACCGTAACCCTAACCCTAATTCTAACTCTAATCTTAAACATAACCCTAATAATAAACTTAACCCTAAACCTAACAGAAACACTAACCCTAACCGAACACTAACCCTAACACTAACCCTAACACTACCCCTAAAGCCAACCCTAACCCTAACTCTAAAATTAAACCTAACCCTAACCTGAACCCTAAGCCTAACCCTAACCCTATCACAAACACTAACCCTAACCCTAACTCTAACCCTAACACTAACCCTATGCCTAACCCTAATACTAAACCTAACCCTAAGCATATCCCTAATCTTAACTTTAACCCTAAGCCTAACCCAAACCTTAACCCTAACACAAATGCTAACACTGAACCTAACACTAACCCTAATGCTAACCCTAACCCTAACCCTTACACTAACCCTAACCCTAACCCTAGCCCTAGCCCTAAACCTAACCCTGTCTCTAACCCTAACCTTAATCCTAACACTAATCCTAACCCTAACTCTTACCCTAACCCTAACACTCATCTTATTCTAACCCTAAACCTAACACTAATCATAACCCTAATCCTAAACCTAACTATAACCCTAACCCAAACACTAATGCTATCCCTAATCGTAACTCTAACCTTATAACTAACTCAAACTGCAAGCCTAACCCTAAACCAAATCCTAACAGTAACCCTAACCCTAACCCTAACCCTATCCCTAATCCTAACCCTGCCTCTATTCCTATCCATTACCCTAAGCCAATCCCTCCCCCTAATGCTACCCTAGTCCTAACACTAATCCTTAGCCAATCCCAAACCCTAACTCTTTTACTAGTTCTAACCCTCAGCCTCATTCTAGCTTTAGCCTTAACCCAAAACTGACCCTTATTCTGACCCTAACATTAACCTTAGATCTAAACCTGTCACTAACCTTAAACCGGACCCTGACTCTTCCCCTACCAGTAAACCTATACCTAAACCTAACAGTAACACTAGCTCTAGACCAAACCTAATCCTATATAGAGTCATAAATCTAGCCCTAGCCCTAAACAAAAACCTTGATCTGGCCCTAACAATAACCCTTAACCTAACACAAAGACTAACCCTATCCCTAGACCCAACACTATTCCTAACTCTGGCCTAACCCTAACCCAAACACTGACGCTTACCATAACACACCCTAGCTCTAAAACTTATCCTAACTCAAAACCTAACCCTAACACTAGACGTATCCATAACCCTAACCCTAAAACTAGCCATAACCATAACCCGAGCTCTTACATTACCCATAGCCCTAACGCTAGCCATAAACATCACACAAACCTAGCCCTTATCCTAGCCCTAAACCTAGCCCTAATTGTAACCCCAACCATAACCCTAGACCTAACCCTAACCCTAACACTCGACCTAGTCCTAAACCTAGCTCAAACTCTAACCCTTTCCCTAATCATAACACTAACCCTAACCCTAGCCCTGACTCTAACCCTAACCTTTGCCCTAGACCTAACCCTAGCTCAAACCCTAATACTTACCCTAAGTCTAACCCTGACACTAACCCTAGGCCTAACCCTAACCCTAGCCATAATCTTAACCTTAACTTTAGCCCTAAACTTAGCTCTAACCCTATCCATTACCCTAAAGATAAGCCTAAACCAAATGCGAACCCTTGGCCTAACGCTAACCCTATCACTAACAATAACCATATAGATTACTCTAAACCTAACCTGAATCCTAAACCTAACCCTATCCATTACCTGAATCCTAAACCGAACCCTAATGCTAACACAAACCTTAACCCTAAACCTTAACCTAAACCAAACCATACACAGACACTTACCATAATAAAACACCTTGCTCTAAACTTGACCCTTACACAAAACCTAAACCTTACACTAGACCTAGCCATAACCTAACCATAAAATTACCACTTACTTTGAACCTAGACCTGACATTAGCCCTAGCCCTAATCTTAGCCCCAGCCCTAACACATACCCTCATCCTGGCACTAAACCTAGCCTTAATCCTAACCTGAACCCTAACCCTACCCCTAAATCAAATTCTAACCCAAACCCTAGCTGTAAACCTAGGTATAACCCCCTTCCCCTAAATCTTACCCTAACCCTAACACTTACCATAACCCTAGCCCTAACCCTAGGCCTAACCCTAACACTAACCCTAGCACTAATCCTAGCCTTAATTTAGCCCTAACCGTAAACCTACCCCTAACCCTAGCCCAAAGAATAACTCTAATTGCACCCTAGTCCTATTTCTAGTTCTAACCATATCTGTTACCATAACCCTAACACTAGCCCTAACCTTAACCCTAATGCAGACCCCAACTATAAACCTAGATCTAACCATAACAATAAATCTAAGCCTAAACCTCATCCTACCACTAGCCCTAACACTATCGCTAATCCTAAAACTAGCCCTAACCCTAGCCCTAGCTATAAAACAAAACTGAGCCATAGCTTTAACCTAACCCTAGCCTAATGGTAACGCTAGACCTGACATTTGCCCTATCCCTAATTCTTACCCTAACCCTAACACAAAACCTAACCCTACACCTAGCCTTAATCCTAGCCCTAATTAGAGTCATATCCCTAACCCTGATCAGTAACACTGATCCTGACTCTGACCCTAATACTAACCCTATCTCTAATCATCTCTCTAAACCTAATCTAAACACTAGACCTTAACCTACACCTAATGCTATCTCTAATCATAACCCTAGTTCTTACATTAGCCATAGTCCTACACTAGCCCTAACCTAACCAAAAACCTAGCCCTAATCTGAGTCCTAACTCTAGTTTTAATCATAGCCCTAACCCTATCCCTAGCCTTAATACTTAACCTAAACCTAACCCTAAACCTAAACCTTGTCCTATCCTGAAACCTAAACCGAACCATAGCCCTATTCCTAACCATAACACTAGCCCTCAACCTAGATATAATTTTATCCATTACCCTAACCATAACCCTAAGGAAATTCTAACCCTAGGCCTAACACTAACCATACCCCTAACATAACCATAACCCTAGTCCTAACTGTAGCTCTAATCCTATCCATTACCTGAACCATATCTTTAACCAAGTTCTATCCCTAGGCCTAACTCTAACCCTTTGCCTTACCTAACCCTGTCCATTATACTAAACCTAACCTGAACCTGAAACCTAATCATATCCATTACCCTAAACCTAATGCTAATTTTAGCCCTAACCCTAAACCTTAACATAACCCATACCCTAACCCTGACTCTGACCCTAATAATACCCCTAGCTGTAAACCTGACCATAACCCTCAATGTAACCCTTAAAATAGACTTGATCATAAACCTAAACCTAAAACTATCCCTAACCATAACCCTAGAACAGATATTAGCCATAGACCTAATCCTAGCCCTAACCCTAACACAAACCCTACACCTAATCCTAGCACTAAGACTAGCCTTAATCCTAATCCTAACCTTAACTATAGACCTAACCCTAATTTTATCCCATGCCCTAGCCCAAAATGTAGCTGTGACATCATACCTTACCCTAAACCTAATGCTAACCCTAACACTAGTCCTAAAGCTAGGCCTAAACCTACCACTAACCATAGCTCTAATCTAGCACTAATTTAGCCCTAACCCTAAACCTAACACTATCCCTAGCCCTAAGACTAACTCTAACTCTCGCCCTACCCTATCCCTAGTTCTAAACATATCCATTACCATAACCCAATCCCTATCCCTAGCCCTAGCCCCAACCCTAGCCCTAACCTTCACCCGAGCCCTAAACCTCGATCTAACCCTAACCTTTAGCCTAAAGCTCACTCTAACACTAGCCGTAACCCAAATGCTAATTAGAAAACTAGCCCTAACACTACCCTAGCCCTAAAACAAAATTGAGCCATAACCCTAACCTTAACCCTTAACCTAAACCAAACCCTAACCCTATACCTAGCCCTAGACGTAGTCCTAATCTGAATCCTAACTCTAACCCTAGAAGTAACCCTGACCCTTACTTGGACCCTAACAGTAACCCTAGTTCTAAACATTGACCTAACACTGACACTAGAACTAGCCCTAATCTAAATCCTAGTACTTTCATTAGCTGTAGCCCTAATGCTAACACAAATCCTATCCCTATTTTGAGCCCTAAACCTAAATTTAATCTTAAACTTAACCCTAACCCTAACCCTAACTCTACCTCTAACTCTATCCCCCTTACACTAAGCCAAACTCTCACCCTAATGCTACCCTGGTCCTAACCATAATCTTTAGCCTACCTCAAACCCTATCTCTATTTCTAGTCCTAACCCTAGCCCTCATCCTAGCTCTAACCCTAACTCTAACCCTGAACCTTATTCTGACCCTAACACTAATCCTAGGTCTAAACCTGACACCCTAAAGCGAACCCTACTCCTACCTCTACCGGTAAACCTAAACAGTAACACTAGCACTAGACTAAACCTAATCCTAAATAGAGTCTTAAATCTAGCCTTAGCCCTAAACAAAAACCTAGCAGTAGCCCTAACAATAACCATTAACCTAATGTAAAGACTAACTCTATCCCTAGACCCAACACTAGTCCTAAATCTGGCCCTCACCCTAAACCTAGCCCTAACCTGACAATGACAGTTACCCCCAAAAAAAACCCTAGCTCTAAATCTCATCCTAACCCAAATCCTAACTAGAACACTAGACTTATCTATAACTCTAACCCTAAAACTAGCCATAACCATATTCCTAGCTCTTAAATTACCCATAGCCCTAATGATAGCCATAAACCTCACACAAAACATTGATCTTATCCTAGCCCTAAACCTACCCTTATTGTAACACTAACCATAAGCCTAGATGTAACCCTAACCCTAAACCTCACTCTAAACCTAATTCTAGCTCAAACTCCAACCTTAATCTAAACATAACCCTAACCCTAACATTAGCCCTCACTCTAACCCTAACACTCAAGCTAGCCTAATCCTAGCTCAAACGCTAACACTTACCCCAAACCAAACCCTGACATACCCTAAGCCTAAACCTAACCCTAGTCCTAATTCTAACCTTAACTCCAGCCCTAACCTTAGCTCTAACCCTATCCATTACCCTGAAGATAAGCCTAACCCAAATGCTAACCTTAGGCCTAATGCTAACACTATTGCTCTAGCCTTAAAACACTATTGCTAACATTAACACTATTAATTTCTCTAAACCTAACCTGAACCCTAAACCTAACCCTATCAATTACCCTAGCCTGTACCCTAACCCTAGTCCTAATTCTAACCTTAACTCTAGCCCTAACCTTAGTTCTAACCCTATGCATTACCCTAAAGATAAGCCTAACCCAAATGCTAACCCTAGGGCTAACGCTAACACTATTGGTAACAATAACCCTATTTATTACTCTAAACCTAACCTGAACCCTAAACCTTACCCTATATATTACCCTAATCCGAACCCTAACCCTATCCCTAATCTAATTCAAGCCTTAACCCTGAATTTTAACCTAAACCAAACCCCACTCAAACCCCCAACTCTAATAATACACCTAGCTTTAAACCTGATGCTTAACCTAAACCTAAACCTTACACTAGACTTAGCCATAACCTAACCCTAAAACTAACCATAACCATAAACCCAGACCTGACATTAGCCCCAGTCCTAATCCTAGCCCTAACCCTGACAAAAACACTAGTCCTCATCTTAGCCTATACCTAGCCTTAATCCTAACCCAAACCCCAACTCTAGCCCTATCTTTAATTTTAACCCTCGCCCTAGACCTGAACTTAGGTATAACCCCATCCTTTACCCTAACCCTATAACTAACTC
Organism: Marmota marmota marmota; assembly: GCF_001458135.2. Lineage (NCBI taxonomy): Eukaryota > Metazoa > Chordata > Mammalia > Rodentia > Sciuridae > Marmota > Marmota marmota. The sequence continues at coordinate 112,746 of NW_026006994.1, forward strand.
TAACCCTAACACTAACCATATCTCTAGCCCTAACCATAGGCCTAACCCTAACCCTAGCACTAATCCTAGCCCTAATTTAGCCATAACACTAACTCTACCCCTAACCTTGGCCTAAGACTAACTCTAACTTTCCCCAGCTCTATTTCTAGTTCTAACCCTATTGATTACAACAAACCTAACACAATCCCTAACCTTAGCCCTAACCCTAACCCTAGAACCTACCCTAGATCTAACCATAACTCTACATTTGACTCTAACCCTAAGTCTAATCCTCAACCTACCACTAGACCTAACACTATCGCTAATACTAAAACTAGCCATAAACCTAACCTTATTCCTTAAACAAAACTGAGCCACTGTCCTAACCCTAAATTTTAACCTAAACCAAACCCTAACCCTAAGCCTCGCCATAACCTTCTAGCTCTAATTCATGTCCTAGTCCTAAAATTAACCCTGACTGTGACTTATATTCTAACACTAACCTTAATTCTAAATATCACACTAACCCTAAAGATAACACTAACACTAGATCTAGACCAAATACTATCTCTAATAATAACCTTAGTTCTTATATTAGCCATAGCCCTAACCCTAGCCCTAAACCTAACAGAAAAACTAGCATGAATCTGAGCCCTAACCCTAGAAGTAAACCTAAACCTAAACCTAACCTTAGTCCTAACCCTAACCCTAAATCTAGCCCTAACCCTAGCTGTAACTCTATCACTTACCCTAAGCCAAACCCTATCCATAATGCTAACCTTAGTCCTCATCCTAATCCATAGCCTAATCCAAACCCTAACCCTATTACTAGTCCTAACTCTAGCCCTCATTCTAGCTCTAACCCTAACTCAAATCCTTACCCTAACACAAACTCTCTATCTAAATCTGACCCTAAACCTGAACCAAACCCTAAAACTAGCCCTACGAGTAAACTTATACCTAAACCTAACCCTAACAGTAGCCCTAGACCAAAGCCTAATCCTAAATATAGCCATAACTCTAGACCTAGACCTAAAAAACCCCTGAGCCCTAGCCCTAACATAATCCTTAACATAAAACAAACACTAACACTATGCCTAGACCTAACTCCAATCCTAATTCTGCCTTTCACCTTAAACCTAACTCTAACCTGAACACTGACCATAACACTAACACTAAACCTAGCTCTAAACCTGAACCTAACCCAAAACCTAAACCTAACACTAGACATAGCCATAACTCTAACCCTAAAACTAGCTCTAATCAGAACCCTAGATCTTACATTACACATAGCATTAACCCTGGGCTTAAACCTAACACAAATCCTAGCCCTAATCTGAGGCCTAAACCTACCCTAAGCATAACCATAATCCTAAATGTAGCCCTTACCCTAACCCTTGCCTTACACATAACCCTAGCTCAAAGCCTAACCCTTAGCCTAAACATAACCCTAGTCCTATTTCTAAACCTAAACCTAACCTTAGACCTAATCCTAACCTTAACCCTAGTACTAACACTAGCTCTAACCCTAACATTACCCTAAATCTACCCCTAACCCTAATAATAACCCTAGCCCTAAACCTAACCCTATCCCTAACCCTAATCATAAACATAAAACTCGACCTAACCCTAAACCTAAACCTTGCCATAAACTTAACCATAACCTTTACCATAAATCAAAACTAAACCTATCCCTAAACCTAAATTCAACCATAATCTAAACTTAACCCTAAATCTGATCTTACATCTAATCCAATACATTACTCTAAAACTAACCCTTACCCTAATGAAGACCCTAGCCCTAACCCCAACCCTAACCCTAACCCTAACCCAGACCTAACACTAAACCTAACACTCGCCCTAGCCCTAAACAAAGCTTAATCCCTAACCCTTACCCTAACACTAAAACTAGCCATAGCCCTAACCATAATCCTAACTCTAGCCCTAACACTAACAATAAACCTAGCCCTTATCCTAGCCCTAATTTAGCCCTATTCCTAACCCTAACCCTAACACTAGAATTAAGACTAACCATAATTCTCACATAAGACTTATTTCTACTTTTAACTCTATCCATTACGGTAACCCTAACCCAAGCTCTAACCCTAGTCATAACCCTTGCACTATCCTTAGCCCTAGTGCTAACTCCAGATCAAAACCTATCTCTAAAACTAACCCTAACCCAATGCCTCACCCTAACCCTGAAACTAGTTCTAACCCACATGCTAATCCTAAAATTAGCCCTAACCCTAGCCTTTGCCCTAAAACAATACAGAGCCATACCCCTAACACAAACACTTACCCTAGACCAAACCTAACCCTACACCAGCCCTAATCCTAGCCCTAATTTGAAACCTAACCCTAACCCTAAACCTAACCATGACCCTGACTCATATCCAAACACTAAACCTAGTTCTAAATATCACCCTAACCTTCAACCTAACCCTAATACTAGCCATAGCCCTAAACCTTTTTTAATTGGTTGTTCAAAACATTACAAAGGTAATGACATATCATCTTTCATATATTTGATTCAAGTGAGTTATGAACTCCCATTTTTACCCCAAATATAAATTGCAGAATCACATCAGTTACACATTCACAATTTTTACATAATGCCATATTAGTGACTGTTGTATTCTGCTGCCTTTCCTATCCCCTACTATCCCCCCTCCCCTTCCCTCTCATCTTCCCTCTCTACCCCATCTGCTGTTGTTTAATTCTCTCCCTTTTTTTTTTTTTCCCCTTTCCCCTCACAAACTCTTATATGTAATTTTGTGTAACAATGAGGGTCTCCTTCCATTTCCATAGTTTCCCTTCTCTCTCCCTTTCTCTCCCCCCACTCGTCTCTGTTTAATGTTAATCTTTTCCTCATGCTCTTCTTCCCTGTTCTGATCTTAGTTGCTCTCTTTATATCAAAGAAGACATTTGGCATTTGTTTTTTAAGGATTGGCTAGCTTCACTTAGCATAATCTGCTCTAATGCCATCCATTTCCCTGCAAAATCCATGATTTTGTCATTTTTTAGTGCTGCGTAATACTCCATTGTGTATAAATGCCACAGTTTTTTAATCCATTCATCTATTGAAGGGCATCTGGGTTGATTCCAAAGTCTAGCTATTGTGAATTGTGCTGCCATGATCATTGATGTGGCAGTATCCCTATAGTATGCTCTTTTAAGGTCCTCAGGGAATAGACCGAGAAGGGCGATAGCTGGGTCAAATGGTGGTTCCATTCCCAGCTTTCCTAGGAATCTCCATACTGCTTTCCATATTGGCCGCACCAGTTTGCAGTTCCACCAGCAATGTACAAGTGTACCCTTTTCCCCACATCCTCGCCAGCACTTATTGTTGCTTGACTTCATAATGGCTGCCAATCTTACTGGAGTGAGATGGTATCTTAGGGTGGTTTTGATTTGCATTTCTCTGACTGCTAGAGATGGTGAGCATTTTTTCATGTACTTATTGATAGATTGTATGTCCTCCTCTGAGAAGTGTCTGTTCAGGTCCTTCGCCCATTTGTTGATAGGGTTGTTTGTTATCTTGTTGTTTAATTTTTTGAGTTCTTTGTATATTCTGGATATTAGGGCTCTATCTGAAGTGTGAGGAGTAAAGATTTGTTCCCAGGATGTAGGTTCCCTATTTACCTCTCTTATTGTTTCTCTTGCTGAGAAAAAACTTTTTAGTTTGAGTAAGTCCCATTTGTTGATTCTAGTTATTAACTTTTGTGCTATGGGCGTCCTATTAAGGAATTTGGAGCCCGACCCCACAATGTGTAGATTGAAGCCAACTTTTTCTTCTATCAGGTGCAGAGTCTCTGATTTGATATCTAGGTCCTTGATCCATTTTGAATTTACTTTTGTGCATGGCGAGAGAAAGGGGTTCAGCTTCATTTTGTTGCATATGGATTTCCAGTTTTCCCAGCACCATTTGTTGAAGATGCTATCCTTTCTCCATTGCATGCTTTTAGCGCCTTTATCAAATATAAGAAAGTTGTAATTTTGTGGATTGGTCTCTGTGTCCTCTATTCTGTACCATTGGTCCACCTGCCTGTTTTGGTACCAGTACCATGCTGTTTTTGTTACTATTGCTCTGTAGTACAGTTTGAAATCTGGTATCGCTATACCTCCCGATTCACACTTCCTGCTTAGAATTGCTTTTGCTATTCTGGGTCTTTTGTTTTTCCATATGAATTTCATGATAGCTTTATCTATTTCTACCAGAAATGCCGTTGGGATTTTGATTGGCATTGCGTTGAACCTGTAGAGAACTTTGGGTAATATCGCCATTTTGATGATGTTGGTTCTGCCTATCCATGAACAGGGTACATTTTTCCATCTTCTAAGATCTTCTTCTATCTCTCTCTTTAGGGTTCTGTAGTTTTCATTGTATAAATCTTTCACCTCTTTTGTTAGGTTGATTCCCAAGTATTTTATTTTTTTTGAGGATATTGTGAATGGGGTGGTTTTCCTCATTTCCATTTCAGAAGTTTTGTTACTGATATACAGGAATGCCTTTGATTTATGCGTGTTGATTTTATATCCTGCCACTTTGCTGAATTCATTTATCAGTTCTAGTAGTTTCTTTGTAGACCCTTTTGGGTCTTCTAAGTATAGGATCATATCGTCCGCAAATAGTGATATTTTAAGTTCTTCTTTTCCTATTTTTATGCCTTTAATTTCTTTTGTCTGTCTAATTGCTCTGGCTAGTATTTCAAGGACTAAATTAAATAGAAGTGGTGAGAGAGGGCATCCCTGTCTTGTTCCAGATTTTAGCGGGAATGCCTTCAGTTTTTCTCCATTTAGAATGATGCTAGCCTGAGGCTTAGCATATATAGCTTTTACAATGTTGAGGTAAGTTCCTGTTATCCCCAGTTTTTCTAGTGTTTTGAACATAAAAGGATGCTGTACTTTGTCGAATGCTTTTTCTGCATCTATCGAGACGATCATATGGTTCTTATCTTTAAGTCTATTGATGTGGTGAATAATATTTATTGATTTCCGTATATTGAACCAACCTTGCATCCCAGGGATGAATCCTACTTGATCATGGTGCACAATTTTTTTGATATGCTTTTGTATTCGATTCGCCAGGATTTTATTGAGAATTTTTGCATCTATGTTCATTAGAGATATTGGTCTGTAGTTTTCTTTCTTTGAAGTGTCTTTGTCTGGTTTCGGGATCAGGGTGATGTTGGCCTCATAGAATGAATTTGGAAGAGCTCCTTCTTTTTCTATTTCTTGAAATAGCTTGAAAAGTATTGGTATTAATTCTTCTTTGAAGGTTTTGTAAAACTCCGCTGTATACCCATCTGGTCCAGGGCTTTTTTTGGTTGGTAGTCTTTTGATGGCTTCTTCTATTTCTTCCTTTGTTATTGGTCTGTTTAAATTGTGTGTGTCTTCCTGACTCAATCTGGGCAGCTCATATGACTTAAGAAATTTATCGATGTCTTCACTGTCTTCTATTTTATTAGAATATAGGGTTTCAAAATACTTTCTAATTATCTTCTGTATTTCTGTAGTGTCTGTTGTGATATTGCCTTTTTCATCCCGTATGTTAGTGATTTGAGTTTTCTCTCTTCTTCTCTTCGTTAGCATGGCTAAGGGTCTGTCGATCTTATTTATTTTTTCAAAGAACCAACTTTTAGTTTTATCAATTTTTTCAATGGTTTTTTTTGTTTCAATTTCGTTGATTTCCGCTCTGATTTTAATTATTTCTTGTCTTCTGCTATATTTGCTGTTGTTTTGCTCTTCCTTTTCTAGGGTTTTGAGATGTAGTGTGAGTTCGTTTATTTGTTGGTTTTTTCTTTTTTTGAGGAATGAACTCCAGGAAATGAATTTCCCTCTTAAAACTGCTTTCATTGTGTCCCATAGATTCCGGTATGTTGTGTCTGAATTGTCGTTTATCTCTAAGAATTTTTTGATTTCCTCCTTTATGTCTTCTGTAACCCATTGATCATTCAGTAACATATTGTTTATTTTCCATGTGATGCAGGATTTTTCCTTCCTTCTTTTTTCATTGATTTCCAGTTTCATTCCATTATGATCAGATATGGTGCATGGTATTATCTCCACTCCTTTATATTTACTAAGAGTTGCCCTATGGCATAATATATGATCTATCTTTGAGTACGATCCATGTGCTGCTGAGAAGAACGTGTATCCACTTGATGATGGTTGATATATTCTATATATGTCGGTTAAGTCTAGGTTATTGATTGTGTCATTGAGTTCTATAGTTTCTTTATTCAGCTTTTGTCTGGAGGATCTGTCTAATGGCGAGAGCGGTGTGTTGAAGTCACCCATAATTATTGTGTTGTGGTCTATTTGACTCTTGAACTTGAGGAGAGTTTGTTTTATGAACGTTGCAGCACCATTGTTTGGTGCATACAAATTGATAATTGTTATGTCTTGTTGGTGGATGGTTCCTTTTAACAGTATATAGTGTCCTTCTTTATCCCTTTTGATTAACTTAGGTTTGAAGTTGATTTTATTCGATATGAGTATGGCCACTCCTGCTTGCTTCCGAGGGCCATGTGAGTGGTATGATTTTTCCCAACCTTTCACCTTCAGCCTGTGTATGTCTTTTCCTATCATATGAGTCTCCTGAAGGCAGCATATTGTTGGATTTGTTTTTTTAATCCAGGTTACTAGCCTATGTCTCTTGATTGGTGAATTTAGGCCATTAACATTTAAGGTTACAATTGAAATATGGTTTGTACTTCCAGTCATGTTTATTTATTTATTTATTTTAGTTTGGCTAGTTTTTCCTCTTTGGTTATTTTTCTCCCCCTTTACTGAGATACCTCCCACTGTTAGTTTTGGGCACTATTTTTCAATTCCTCTTCTTGTAGTATTTTGCTCAAAATGCTTTGCAGTGCTGGTTTTCTGGCTGCGAATTCTTTTAGCTTTTGTTTATCGTGAAAGATTTTAATTTCATTGTCAAATCTGAAGCTTAATTTTGCTGGATACAGTATTCTTGGTTGGAATCCATTATTTTTCAGCGTTTGAAATACATTGTTCCAGGATCTTCTCGCTTTCAAAGTCTGTGATGAAAAATCAGTCATTAACCTAATTGGTTTACCCCTGAATGTAATCTGCCTCCTTTCTCTCGTAGCTTTTAATATTCTCTCCTTGTTCTGTATGTTGGCTATCTTCATAATTATATGTCTTGGAGTTGGTCTATTACGGTTTTGGATGTTTGGGGTCCTGTAGGCTTCCAGGATTTGGCAATCCATTCCATCTTTCATCTCTGGGAAGTTTTCTAGGATTATTTCATTTAATAAGTTGTCCATTCCTTTGGTTTGATCCTCTGTGCCTTCTTCTATCCCAATGACTCTCAAATTTGTTTTTTTTATGAGATCCCATATCTCTTGGATAGATTGCTCATGAGATTTAAGCATCTTTTCTGTGTTGACTATATTCTTTTCAAGTTGATAAACTTTGTCTTCATTAACTGATGTTCTGACTTCTACTTGATCTAGTCTATTTGTAATATTCTCGTTAGAGTTTCTAATCTGGTTTATGGTTTCTTGCATTTCTAGTATTACTGTTTTTTTTTTTTAATCTCTATCTCCTGGTAAAGCTTGTTCTTTGCAGCTTGAATTTGTTTGTTTAGTTCATTTTCAAAATACACTTTCAATGCTTGGACTTGCTGTCTCATGTCTTCTCTAATATTCCTTTCCATCTGAGTTAGGTATGCCTTGATTTCTTTCCCTGTCCATGTTTCTGATGCTTCTAGGTCCTCCTGTAGATTTAAGTTGTCCTGCATTGTTTTTAGTCCTTTTTTCCCTTGTTTTTTCATGTTGTTCATGAAAATTTCCAGCTCGGTTTGACTGCTTTATGACTGCTTTCTCCTATACATTTGTTTTGGCTTTGTATATCTCTGTTGTCTCTCCTTTGTGGTGGGAGATTATGTCTAGAAATGTTGGGCTTTATTGTACTTTAAAGCTGATTCATTCAATTCATAAAAGGCTTCCAGGTTCTGTATGCATATAGTGATTTGCTGTTTGTTCTTAGGACTATATGTTTAGGTTAGGTGCTATGATGGTAAGAGGGTTAGTATGTCTTGGCTACTTTAGAAGATTGCTCTACTGAAGGTGATACTAACAGGCAATTGGATCAGGGTGTTGGTAGTAGCTAGGTATTTAGGAGCCCTATAGACAGCCTCGAGACATTCACCTATTTGCATTTAGACAATTACATGTAATGGAAGATGTAATGCTTGGGATGAAAGTTGGGGGGTAGGGGAATGAAGGTGCTCTTAAAAAGAAAGAAGGAGAGAGAGATAGATAGATTAGAGGAGAATGAAAAGAACAATAAAACTTGAAATGGGAAAGAAAGAGATAAGGAAAAGGGGAGAAAGGAACAGAGAGAGAAGAAGAAAAAAAAATTGAAGTCTTCGAGATCCATTTTCTTCTCTTCCAGTAGGCGGAGATGTGCCGTCTGAGCGGAGCTTCTGCTCTCTACCTGCCCATAGCAATCCCTGTAAGGCATCTCCTGGGAGTCTCTCAGACTTGTCAGTCCAGAGCCGTTTCACTACTCTGGCCCGTACCCCCCTTCCTCCTGTCAGCCAGCCAGCCAGGTCCTGTTCACCAGAAGCGGTTCCCCAGAGATCTAGTTACACTTGCAGCCCCACCGCATGTCCCATTTAAGCCCCAGTGCTGTGGTAAACTGGCAGCTAAGACCTTGGGAGTCACCGCTGGTGATATGGGGGGTTGGGGGTTGGGGATCCCCTCTGCTTCCATACTGACATGACCCCTGAGAAGTCCATGAAGTTTCCTGGCTGCTTGTATCTGGATGGGGAGGGAGTCACACACCTGCTAAAGTGGATTCTGCTGGGAAGGAATTCCATCAGCCTAACTCCGATGACGTCACCTCTCTGCTATGGTGGGCCCCAGGCTCCTTGCTGGAGTGTCTGAAGGGAGGGGTGGGACTGGTCCATCCCCGGTTGGCTTCAGCTCCCAGCTCGCTCTTTCCTGAAGGCTTGGCTAAAGACTTCTTCCTGCCAAGCTGCGTCTTGGAGGCTAGTTGGACCCAGTCACGTTTGCTGCTGGCAGATGGGCCGGCAGCCGTGCCGTGGTGCACGGATTGTGGCTGGCGGATCTGGATCTGCGTCTCCTGGCAGGGATTCGCTCGTCTGGGGCAATCTGTCGCTACGAAAAATCCTAGTAGCTCCCGGCCAGCCTCTCTTCAGTGGAATTTTGCTAGGAGATTCTCCGTTGGTAGAATCTAAGCGTTATCTATGCATCTTTATGACCCCATCACTGGGGGGGTATTGAAAACGCTGCCTCTCTGCCCGCCGCCATGTTGGATCTCCCTAGCCCTAAACCTTAACCCTAAAACTAACCCAAATTGTAACCCTAGTTTTTACAATAGCCGTAACCATAACACTAGCCCTAACCCTAATATAAAACTAGCCCTAATCCAAGCCCTAACACGAGCTTTAACCCTAAACCTAACCATAATCCTGTTCCTAACCCTAGCTCTAACCCCATCCCTTACCCTAAGCCAAACCCTCACACTAATGCTAACCATATTCTTAGCACTAATCCTTAGCCTAACGAAAATCCTAAGTCTATAACTAGTCCTAACCCTAGCCTTCATTCTAGATCTAACAATAACCCAAGCCCTAACCTTATCCCTGATCATTATTCTGACCCTAACACTAATCTTAGGTCTAAATCTAAATCTAACCCTAAACCAAACCCTAACACTAGCCCTACTGGTAACCTTATAACTAAACCTACCCCTAATACTAGACCTAGACCTAAACCTAATCCTAAATCTAGCCATAACTATAGCTCTAGACCTAAAGACAAACTAGATGTAGCCTTAACAATAACCCTTAACCTAACCCAAACTCTAACGCTACCTCTAGACCTAATCCTAGTCCTAATTCTGGCTTTAACCCTAACCATTACCCTACCTGAACACTGTCCCTGACACTAACACTAACCCTAGCTCTAAACTTCACCATAACTCTAAAACTAACCCTGAAACTACATCTAGCCATAGCATTAATAATAAAACTAGTCCTAATCATTACACTAGTTCTTACATTAGCCATAGTATTAACCTATCACAAAAGCTAGCCCTAATCCAAGCACTACCTTAGCTTTAACACTAAACATAACCCTAACAATAACTCTAGCCCTAACCATAACCCTAAGCCTAACCCTAGACCTAATCCTAACCATAACCCTAGCCCTAATCCTAGCTCTAACCCTATTCATTACCCTAAGATAACTATAATCCTTATGCTAACCCTAGGTGGAACCCTAATCCTTGCACTAGCCTTAACCCTCTCCATTAACCTACACTTAAACTGAACCCTAAACCTAACTGTGTCATTACTTGATCTCTAAACATAAGACTAATTTGAGCCCTAAACCTAAACCTTAACCTAACCCAAACCCTAAAATGACATTGACTCTACTAATACCCATAGGTCTAAACCTGACCCTAACAAGAAACTTAAACTTTACTTTAGACCTAGGCTTAAACCTAACCCTAAAACTATCCCTAACTGTATCTTAGATCTGAAATTAGCGCTAGCTCTAATCCTAGCCCTAACCCTAATACAAAACTTAGCCCACATCCTACCCATGAACCTTGCCTTAATCATAACCCTAACCCTAATGTTAGCCCTAACCTTAACCCTAAAACTCACCCTAGTCCTAAAAGCAGCTATATTCCCATCCATTACCCTAAACCTAACCCTAACCCTAAACCTAACACCAACCCTAGCTCTAACCCTAGGCCTAACCCTAACACTAACCCTAGCCCTAATCTAGCCCTATCCTGAACCCTAACCCTAGCCCTAAGACTAACTCTAACTCTCAAACTAGCCCTATACCTAGTTCTAACCCTATCCCTTGCCATCACCATACACCTAGCCCTAAACGTAGCCCTATTCTAGACATATACTTAGCCCTCTCTCAAAACCTAGATCTAAACCTAACTCTAAATTTAACCCTAACCCTAAGAATAAATCTAACCATATCTCTACTCTTATCCCTAATCCTTAACCTAAACCTAAATTTCACACTCTAGCCCTAACCTTAAGACTAATCTTAAAACTAACCCTAACCCTACCCCTAGCCCTAAAACAAAACTCAATAGAGTCATAGCCCTAACCTTAACCCTTATCCTAAACCAAACCCTAACCCTACACCTAGCCCTAATTCTATCCCTAATTATAGTCTAATCCTAACCCCAAAACTAACCCTGACCTTGACTCTGAACCTATCAGTAACCCTGGCTCTAAACATCAACATCACAGTAAACCTAACCTTAACACTAGACCTAGACCTAACTCTAACTCTTTAACTAGCTGTAATTATAAACCTACTTTGTACTTTAGTGGTAGCCTTAACCCTAGTCCTAAACTAACCCAAAACCTAGCCTTAATTCGAGTCCTAAACCTAGCTTTAATCCTAAATTTAAACCTAACACTAACCCAAACACTAGCTTTAATTCTAAACATAACCCTAGCCCTAACCTTAGGGCAAACCCTATCCATTACCCAAACAATAACCCTAACACTTCTGATACCCCTAGGCCTAACCTTAACCCTATACATTACACTAAACCAAACCTCAACCCTAAACCTAACCCTGTCATTACCCTAACCCTAAATCTAACACTAATTCGAGTCCTGCACCTAAATACTAACTTAACACAAACCCTAATCCTGACCCTGATTCTAAAAATAACCCTAGATCTAAACCTGACCCTAACTAAAAACCTAACCCTTACACTGGACCAAGCCATAAACCTAACACTAAATCTATCCCTAATTGTAACCCTAGACCTGACATTAGCCATAGCCCTAATACTATCCCTAACCCTAAAACAAATCCTAGTCCTCATTGTAGCCCTAAACATAGCCTCAATCATAATCATAACCCTAAACCTAGTTCTAACCCTAATACTAACCTTCGCATTGCCCTAAACCTATCTATAACCACATTCTTACCCTAAACTAAACCCTAACTCTAACCCTAATCCTAATGTAACCTTTGCCTTATTCTTAGCCCTAGCACTAACCCTAGATCTAAACCTAACTCTAAATCTAACCCTAACCCGATGCCTAAACCTAATCCTAAAACTAACCCTAACCCTAACCCTAACATAACCCTAGCTGTAACTTAGCCCTATCCCTAAACCTAAACCTAACCCTATCCCTAAGACTAACTCTAACTCTCCCACTAGCCCTATCACTCGTTCTAACCCTGTCCCTTACCATAACCCTAACCCTAGCCCTAACTCTAGTACGAAACCTTGCCCTATCCTTATCCCTAGAACTAACCTTAGGCAAAACGTAACTCTAAATCTAGCCCTAACCCGAAGCTTAAGTCTACCCCTAACACTAGCCTAAACCACAATACTAATCCTAAAATGAGCCCTAACACTAGTCTTAGCCCTATAACAAAACTGAGCCATAGTTCTAACCCAAACCATTAACCTAAACCAAGCCCTAACCTTACAACTAGACCTAACCCTAGCCCTAATTTGATTTGGAAGCCAAACCCTAAAACTAACACTGAACCTGACACTGACCCTAACACTTCTAGCTCTAAACATCACCCTAACCCTAAACCTAACCCTAACACTAAATCTAGCACTAAAACCCTAAAAATAGCCCTAATAGTAAAGCTAGTATTTACATTAGCTGTAATTCTAAGCCTAGTTCTAACATAACCAAAAACCTAGCCCTAATCCAAGCCCTAACCCTAGCTTTAAACCTAACCTAACCCTAACACTATCCCTAATTGTAACCATAACTCTAGCCTTAAACTGATCTCTAACTCTATCCATTACCATAACAATAACCCTAACCATAATGATAACCCTAGGCATAAACCTAACCCTATCCCGAATCCTAACACTTCCATTACCCTAAACCTAACCTGAATCCTAAACCTAACCCTATCATTACTCTAACCCTAATCATAAAACTAATTCAAGCCCAAACTCAAAACCTTAACCTATCTCAAACCCTAACTCCGACGTTGACCCTAATAATACACCTAGCTCTAAACTTGACCGTAATCCAACACCTAACCTTAGCCTAGACGTAGCCATAAACCTAATCCTAAAACTATCTTTAACCATAATTCTGGACCTGAAATTAGATCTAGCCATAATCCTAACCCTAACCCTAAAAACACACCTAGCCCTCATCCTAGCCCTAAACCTAGCCTTAATCATAACCATAACTCTAGCCCTACACCTAACTCTAATTCTAACCTTCACCCTACCTCTAAACCTAGCTATAATGTCATCCCTTACCCTAAATTTAAACCTAACCCTAACCCTAACCCTAGGCTTAAGCTAAACACAAAACCTAGCCTTAATCCTAGCCCTAATTTAGCTCTATCTCTAATCCTATCCTAACCCTAGCCCTAAGACTAACTCTAACTCTTGCCCTAGCCCTATCCCTAGTTCTATCCCTATCCACTACTGTAAACCTAACACTAGCCCTAACACTTGCCCTAAATTTGGTCCCAGCCCTAACCCTAATTCTAAATCTAACCTTAAACCTAAACCTAAGCCCCAAACTAACACTAGCCATAACACTAATGCTAATCATAAAACTAGCCCTAACCCTAATTCTAGCAGTTAACCAAAACTGAATAATAGCCCTAACCCTAAACCTTAACTTAAACTAAACACTAACACTACACCTAGACCTAAACCTAGCCCTAATTCGAGTCCTAAGACTCACCTTAAAACTAATCCTGACCCTGACTCATATCCTAACACTCACCCTAGCTCTAAACACTGCCCTAAACTCAAACCAAACAATAACATTAACAATAGCCCTAATTTGACTCTTAACGCTAACCCTAAAACTAACCCTGACCATGACTCCTATCCTAACAAGAACCATAGCTATGAATATTACCCTAACCTTAAACCTAACGCTACCACTCAACCTACCCCTACCCCTAACCCTAAAACTAACCCTAATGGTAACCCTAGTTCTTACATTAGCCGTTACCCTAATCCTAGCCCTAAACCTAACACAAAACTAGTCCTAAACCGAGCCCTAAACCTAGCCCTAAACCTAGCTTTAACTCTAATTCTAACCCTAACCATAACCCTAACATTAGATATAAATCAATCCCTTACCCTATGTGAAACCCTAAAACTAAGTGTAACCCTAGACCTATCCCTAGTCCTTAGACTAACCAAAACCCTAACCTTATTAATAGTCCTAACCCTAGCCTTCATTTTAGCTCTAACACTATACCAAACCCTAACCCTAACCCTGACCCTTATTCTGACCATAACACTAAACCTAGGTGTAACTCTAACCCCAACTCTAACCCACAATTTACCATAATCCTATTCCTAGACTTAACTCTGAACCTAACTCTCAGCCTAGCCCTAATCATAGCTCACCACCTAACCCTTATGCTAAACATAACCCTAAACCTTATCCTAGTTCTAACCCTCACCTTAACTCTAACACAAGACCTAATCCTTGGGCTGGGGATGTGGCTCAAGCAGTAGTGCACTCGCCTGGCATGCATGCGGCCCGGGTTCGATCCTCAGCACCACATACAAACAAAGATGTTGTGTCCACCGAAAAATTAAAAAATAAATATTAAAATATTCTCTCTCTCTCTCTCTCTCTCTCTCTCTCTCTCTCTTTTTAAAAAATACCTAATCCTAACCATAACCCTAGCCATAACCTTAACTCTACCTGTATCCATTACCCTAAAAATAACCCTTACCATAATGCTAACCCTAGGCTTAACCCTAAACCTATCACTTTCCCCAAACCTGTCAATTACCCTAAACCTACCCTGAACCCTAAACCTAACCCAATCATTATGCTAACCCTAACCCTAATGCTAATTCGAGCACTACCTAACCTCAAACCTAAACCAAACTCTAAACTGACCATGACTCTAATAATTCCCTTAGCTATAAACCTGAGTCTTACCCGGCCTTACACTTACACTAGACCCAGTAATAAACCTAACCTAAAACTATTCCTAACCTTAACCCTAGACCTGATATTAACCCTAGCCTTAACCCTAGCCCTAACCCTAACACAAATCCTAGACCTTATCCTAGCCCTAAACATAGCCTTAATTTTATTCCTAACCCAAACCCTAGGCCTAACCCTAACACTAACCTAGCCCTAATCTTAGCCCTAATTTAGCCCTATCCCTAATCCTAACCCTAACTCTAGCCCAAAGACTAACTGTAAATCTCACCCTAACCCTAACCCTTGTTCTAACTCTATCCCTTAGGAGAACCCTAATTTTAGTTTTAACCCTTGGTGTAATCTTAGCCCGATTCATAGCCCTGGCCATAACCCTAGATCTAAGCCTAACTATAAATCTAACCCTAACCCTAATCCTAAACCTAAGCCTAGAAGTAGCCCTAATGCTAATGCTAATCCTAAAACTAGCTCTAACACTTGCTCTATCCCTAAAACAAAACCGAGTCATAGCCATAATCCTAACCCTTAACCTAAAACAAACCCTAACCCTACACCTAGCCCTAACCATATCTTAATTCTAGTCCTAACACTAACCCGAAAACTAACCCTGACCCTGACTCTGACCCTAACACTAACCCTGGCTCTAAAAATAATCATCACAGTATACCTCAACCTAACACTAGACCTAGCCCTAACTCTAACCCTATAACTAGCACTAATCATAACCCTACTTCATACATTAGTGGTAGCCTTAACCCTAGCCCTACCTAACCCAAAACCTAGCCTTAATCCGAGTCCTAAATCTAACTTTAACCCTAAACTGAAACCTAACCCTAACCCGAAACTAGCCCTAATCCTATACATAACCCTAGCCCTAAACTTAGGTCTAAACCTATCCATTACCCTAACAATAACCCTAAACTTTAAGCTAACTCTAGGCCTAACCCTAACCCTATTCATTACACTAAACCAAACCTAAACCCTAATACTAACCCTGTCATTACCCTAAACCTAAATCCTAACCTAACCCAAACCCTAAACCTGACTCTGACCCTGACCCTAAAAATAACCCTAGATATAAACCTAAATCTTACCCTATATGTAATCCTTACACTGGAACAAGCCATAAACCTAACACTAAATCTAGCCCTAACTATAACCCTAGAACTTACATTAGCCCTAGCCCTAATACTATCCCCAATCCTAACACAAACCCTAAACCTCATCCTAGCCATAAACCTAGCCTTAATCATAACCCTAACCCTAATTAAGCCCTAACGCTAATACTAACACTTGCCGTAGCCCTAAACCTAGCCCAAACCACATCCCTTACCCTAAACATAACCCTAACTCTAACCCTAACCGTTTTCATCACAATTGCCCTATCCTTAGCCCTAGCTTTAACACTAGATTGAAACCTAACTTTAAATCTAACCTTAACTCGATGCCTAAGCCTAAAATTAGCCCTAACCCTGATGCTAATTCTAACAGTAGCCATAACCCTAGCTCTAACACTAACCCTAGCTGTAATTTAGCCCTATCCCTAACCCTAACACTAATCATAGCCCTAAGAATAACTCTAACTCTAACACTGGCCCTATCACTCGTTTCATTCCTATCCCTTCCCATAAACATAAACCTACCCCAAATCCTAGTCCTAACTCTTGCCCTATCCTCAGCCCTAGCACTAACCTTAGATAAAAACCTAACTCTAAATTTAACCCTAAACCGAAGCCTAAGCATAAATCTAAGACTAGCCCTAATCCTAACACTAATCCTAAAAATTTCACTAACCCTAACCCTAGCCATAAAACCAAACTGAGCCAAAGCTCTAACCATAAACCTTAACCTAAACCAAGCCCTAACTCTACACCTAGCCCTAACCCCAGCCCTCATTCGAGTTTTAAGCCAAACGCTAAAACTAACCCTGACCCTTACTCTGACCATAACACTAACTCGAGGTCAAAATATCACCCTAAACCTAAATCTAAACCTAACAGTAAACCTAGCCATAAAACACTAAAATTAGCCGTAAGCATAACCCTAGTATTTACATTAGCCATAACCCTAACCCTACACTAACTTAACCCAAAACCTAGCCCTAATCATAACCATAACCCTAGCCCTAAACTGATTTCTAACTCTATCCATTACCATAACCATAACCCTAACCCTAACCCTAATGCTAATTCAAGCCCTACCTTTAAACATTAACCTGTCCCAAACCCTAACCCAGAACTTGACCCCAATAATACCCCTAGCTCTAAACCTCACACTAACCCTAAACCTAACCCTTACACTAGACATACCCATAATCTTAACC
The DNA here is from genome assembly GCF_001458135.2 of Marmota marmota marmota. Lineage (NCBI taxonomy): Eukaryota > Metazoa > Chordata > Mammalia > Rodentia > Sciuridae > Marmota > Marmota marmota. The sequence continues at coordinate 130,010 of NW_026006994.1, forward strand.
TAAAACTATATTTAACCATAATTCTGGACCTGAAGTTTGCCCTAGCACTAATCCTAGCCCTAACCCTAAAAAAAACCTTAGCCCTCATCACAGCCCTAAACCTAGCCTTAATCATAACCCTAACCCTAACCACAGCCCTAACCCTAATTCTAACCCTTACTCTACCTCTAAACCTAGCTATAAAGCCATCCCTTACCCCAAACTTTGCCCTAAATCTAAAGCTAAACTCTAAACTCTAACTCTAAACTCTAACCCTCACCCTAACCCTAACCATAACTCTAAACCTAACCCTAACCCTAGGCTTAAACTAAACACCAAACCTAGCCCTAATCCTAGCCCTAATTTAGCCCTATCTCTAACCCTAACCCTAACCCTAGCCCTAAGACTAACTCTCACCCTAGCCCTTTTCCTAATTCTAACTCTATCCCTTTCCATATCCCTAAACCTAGCCATAACCCTTGCCATATCCTTAGTTCTAGCCCTAACCCTAGATCTAACCCTAATTCCAAATTTAACCCTAACGCTAAGCCTAAGCCTTACACTAACACTAGTGCTAACCCTAACCCTAGGACTAAAACAAAAGCGAGTATGAGCCCTAACCCTAAACCTTAACTTAAACCAAATCCTAACACAACAACTAGACCTAGCACTAGCCCTAATTAGAGTCCTAACCCTAACCTTAAAACAACCGTGACCCTGACTCATATCCTAACACTCACCCTAGCTCTAAACACCGCCCTCACCTTAAACTGAACCCTAATAGTAACCCTAGCCCTAATTCGAGTCCTAACTCTAACCCTAAAACTAAGCCTGACCTTGAGTCCTATCTTAACATGAACCCTAGCTATAAATATCACCCTAAACTTAAACCTAATTCCAACACTAAACCTAAAACATACCCTAACACTAAAACTAACCCTAATGGTAACATTAGTTCTTACATTAGCCATTGCCCTAACACTATCCCTAACCCTAACACAAGACCTAGGCCTAATATGAGGCCCAAACCTATCTTTATCCCTAACTCTAACCATAACCATAGCCCTAACCCTAGCTCTAAATCAATCCCTTACCTAAGCAAAACCCTAAAACTAAGGGTAAACCTAGACCTATCCCTAATCCTTAGGCTAACCAAAACACTAACACTATTAATAGCCCTTACCCTTGCCCTCATTCTAGATCTAACCCTATCCAAAACCCTAACACTTACCCTGACCCTTTTACTGACACTACCACTAATCCTAGGCTTAATCCTAACCCTAACCCTAACACAAAATATACCGTAATCCTATCCCTAGACCTAATCCTGAACCTAACTCTCAGCCTAGCCCAAACCATAGCTCAGAACCTAATCCTTACACTAAACATAACCCTAACCTAACCCTAGTTCTAACTCTCACCCTAACCCTAATTCAAGACCTAATCCTAACCATAACCCTCGCCCTAACCTTAAGTCTAACTGTATCATTACCTTAAACATAACCCTTACCCTAATGATAACTCTAGGCCTAACCCTAAACATATCACTATCCCCAAAATTATCAATTACCCTAAACCTACCCTGAACCCTAGACCTAATCCAATCATTACCCTAACCCTAACCCTAATGCTAATTCAAGCCCTAAACCTAAACTCAAACCTAAACCATACCCTAACCCTGACACTGACCCTAATAATTCCCCTAGCTCTAAACCTCACTCTTACTGTATACCTAACCCTTACACTAGACCTAGCCATAACCTAACCCTAAAACTATCCTTATCTTTAACCCAGGACCTGATATTAGTCCTAGACCTGGTCCTAGCCATAACCCTAACAGAAAACCTAGCCCATAACTAAGCACTAAACCTAGCCTTAATCCTAAACTGAATCATAACCCTAGGCCTAATCCTAATTCTAACCCTCACCCTAGCCCTAAAGCAAGCTATAACCCCACCCATTCCCCTAAACTTAACCTTAACACCAATGCTAACCCTAACTCTAGCCCAACCCCTTGGTCTAACCCCAACACTAACCCTAGCATTAATACTAGCACTGATTTAGCCCTAAAACTACCACTAACCCTAGCCCTAATCCTAGCCCTTATTTAGCTCTAAACCTACCACTAACCCTTAGTCCTAACCCTAGATATAACCCTAACTCTAAATCTAACCCTAACTCTAAGCCTAAACCTCAACCTAACACTAGCCCTAACCCTGATGCTAATCCACAATCTAGCCGTAACCATAGACCTAGCCCTAATACAAAACCAACCTATATTCCTAACCCTTAACTTAAACCAAACCCTAACCGTACACCTAGTACTAACTTTAGCCATAATTTGAATTCTAAACCTAACCCTTAAACTAACCCTGACTCTGACAGTGACCCTAACAATAACCCTTGTTCTAAACATCACCCTAACTGTAAACCTAACCATAACAGTAGACCTAGCCCTAACCCTAACCCTAACCCTAAAACTAGCAATAATTGCAACACTAGTTCATACATTATCCATAGCCCTAACCCTAGCCCTAACCAAACCCCAAACCAAGCCCTAATTCGAGCCTTAACCCTAGCTTTAACCCTAACATTAAACCTAACCCTAACCCAGAACCAGCCCTAAACCTTACCCTAACACTAGCCAGAATTCTAACCATTACACTATCCCTATCACTAGCTCTAACCCTATCCATTACCCTAACAATAACCATAACTCTAATGGTAACCCTAGGCCTAACCCTATACTCATCCCTAACCCTAACCTATTTCATTAACCTAAACCTAACCTGAACCCTAACCCTAACCCTAATGCTAATTCGAGCCCTAACCCTAAACCTTAACCTAACCCCATCCCTAACTCTGCCCCTTCCCATGATAATATACCTAGCTCTAACCTTGACCCTACCCCTAAACCTAACCTTTATACTAGATTTGCCCTAGTCGTAATTCTAGCCCTAAACTTAACACAAAACAAACCCAGAACCCTAACCCTAACCCTAACCCTAGCCCTAATCCTATCAATAACCCTAGCCCTAAATTTAGCTCTAACCCTATCAATTACCATAATCATAACCCTAATTATAATGCTAACCCTAGGCCTAAATCTAACCCTATCCCTAACTGTAACCCTATCCATTATGCTAAATCTAAGCTCAACCCTAAACCACACCCTATAATTACCCTAACCCAAAACTTATGCTAATTTGAGCCCTAACCCTAAATGCTGACCTAAACAAAACCCTAAACCTGAACCTGACCCTAATAATACCCCTAGCTCTAAACTTGATCCTTCCCCTAAACCTAACACTTACACTAAACATAGCCATAAACCTAACCGTAAAACTATCCCTAACCATAACCCTAGATCTGACATTTGCCCTAACACTAATCCTAGCCCTAACCCTAACACAAACCCCAGCCCTCATCCTAGCCCTAAACCTAGCCTTAATCATAACTCTAATGAAACCTTAGCCCTAACCCTCATCCTAACCATCACCCTAGCCCTATCCCTAGCTCTAACCCCATCGCTTACACTAAACCTAACCGTAAGCCTAAAACTAACCCTAGGCCTAAACATAACCATAAACCTAGCCCTATTCCTAGACCTAATTAAGCCCTATACCTAACCAAACACTAAGCTTAGCCATAAGACTAACTCTCACTCTCAGCCTAGCCCTATTCCTAGTTCTAACCCTATCCCTTACCATAACCCTAATCCTAGCCATAAACCAAGACCTAACAGTAGCCCTATCCATAGCACTAGACCTAACCCTAGATTTAATCCTAAATCGAAATCTAACTTTAACCCTAAGCCTAAACCTAAACCTAACACTAGCCCTAAACCTAATGTTAAACCTAAAAATAGCCCTAACCATAGTCCTAGCCCTAACACAAAACTGAGCCGTAGCCCTAACTTTAAATCTTAACCTAAATCAAAACCTAACCCTACACCTAGCCCTAACCCTAGCCCTAATTCGAGTCCAAACCATAACCCTAAAACTACTCTGACCTTGAATTTGACCCTAACACTAACCCTAGCTCTAAACACCACCCTAATGTTATACCTAATCCTACCACTAGACCTAGTCCTAGCCCTGATCCTATAACTAGCCCAAATCGAAAACCTAGTCCATACATTGGCCATAACTGTAAACCTAGCCCTAACTCTAACCAAAACCTAGCCTTAATGCAAGACCTAAACCTAGCTTTAACCCTAAACTTAAACCTAACACTATCCCTAACCTTAACCCTAAACATAGCCCTAACCCTAACTCTAATCCTATCCCTTATCCTAAGGTAACTCTAACCATAATGCTAATCCTAGGCCTCACCCTAATCCTTAGCCTAACCCAAACCCTAACCCTATTACTAGTGCTAACCCTAGCCGTAATTCTAGCTCTAACCATAACTCAAACATGACAATTATTCTGACCCTAATGGTAACTGTAGGTCTAAATCTGACCCTAATCCTATACTGAACCCTAAAACTAGCACTAGAAATAAACCTATTCCTAACCCTAACCCTAACACTAGCTCTAGACCTAAACCTAATCCTAACTCTAGCCATATCTCTAGCCCTAGACCTAAACAAAATCCTAGCCCTAGCCCTAATGATAAACCTTAACCTAAGACAAACACTAACCCTACACCTAGACCTAACTCTAGTGATAATTCTGGGTTGAATCCTAACCCTAACTAGAACCTGAACACTGGGCATGACCCAAACACTAACCCTAGTTCTAAACATCACGCTAATGCTAACACTAACCCCAACACTTGACCTAGCCATAACACTTACCCACAAAGTAGCCATAATCATAACCCTGGTTCATATATTAGTTGTAGGCCTAACATTAGTCCCAACCTAACCCCAAACCTGGCCCTAATCTGAGCACTAACCCTATTTTTAACCCTAACCCTAAAACTAGCACTAATCCATAACCTAACCCTAGCTCTAATCCTAACTCTTACCTTATCCATTACCTTAAGCTAAACCCTAAACCTAATGCTAACCCCAGTGCTAACACTAATCCAGAGCCTAACCAAAACCCTAACCCTATTACTAGTCCTAACCCTAACCTTCGTTCTAGCTCTAACCCTAACCCAAACCCAAACCCTAACCCTGACACTTATTCTGACCCTAAAACAAACCGTAGGTCTAAACCTGACCCTAACCCGAAACTGAACACTAATCCTATACTTAAACGTAAGCGGGTAATCCTATACTTAAACCTAAACCTAACACTAGCCCTAGACCTAAACCTAATCCTAAATGTAGCCATATCTCTAGCCCTAGACCTGAACAACAACATAGCCCTAGCCCTAACAATAACCCTTAACCTAACCCAAACACTAACCCTACCCCTAGACCTAACCCTAGTCCTAATTCAGGCACTAAAACCAACACTAACTCTAACCTGAACACTGGCACTGACCCTAATGTAATCCTAGCTCCAAAGCTCACCCTAACCCAAAACCTAATCCTAACACTAGACCTAGCCATAACCTTAACCCTAAAACTAGCCCTAATCATAACCCTAGCTCTTACATTACCCATGGCCCTAACCCTAGGCCTAAACTAACACAAAACCTAGCCCTAATCCTAGGCCTGAACATAGCCCTAAGTGTAACCCTGAACCTAGCCCTAGCCCTAACCCTAACTCTAAGCCTCGCTTTAGACCTAACCCTAGCTCAAAGTCTAACATTTACCCTTAACATAACCCTAGCCCTATCCCAAACCCTAACCTAACACTAGCACTAATCCTAACCTTAACCATAGCCCTAACCATATCTCTAATTATATCCACTACCCTAACCCTAGCCCTAACCCTAGCTCTAATTATATCCATTACCCTAACCATAATCCTAACCCTAATGCTAACCCTAGGTTTAACCCTAACCCTATCACATTCCTAAACCTATCCATTACCCTAAAACTAACCTAAACCCTAATCCTAAGCCTATTCATTACCCTAACACTAACTCTAACTCTAATGCTAATTTGAGTCCTAAACCTAAACCTTAACTTAAACCACACCTTAAGCCATACACTGAATCTAATAATACACATAGCTGTAAACTTGACCCTTACCCTAAATCTAACCCTTACACTAGACCTAACTATAAACATAACCCGAAACCTATCCCTAACTGTAACCCTAGACCTGACATTAGCCCTAGCCCTAATCCTAGCCCTAACCCTATTATGAACACTAGCTCTCATCCTAGCCCAAAACCTAGCCTAAATCATAACCTAACCTTCTAACCCTTTCCCTAGCCCTAAACCTAGTTATAACCCCATTGCTTCCCCTAAACCAAACCCAAACCCTAACCCTAACACTAACCCTAGTCCAAACCTAAACCACAGGACTAACACTAACACTAACCCTAGCCCTAATCCTAAACCTAACCCTAACCCTAGCTTTAAGACTAATTATAACTCTCGCCCTATCCCTAGCCCTAATTCTAAACCTATCATTTACTGTAAACTTATTCCTAGCCCTAAGCCCTAACCTTACACCTTGCCCTAACCCTAGATCTAAACCTAACTCTAAATCTAACCCTAATGCTACCCCTAAACCTAACCCTAACACTAGCCCTAACCCTAAAGTTAATCCTAAAACTAGCCCTAACCATAGGTTTAGCCCTAAAACAAATCTGATCCATAATATTAACCCTAAACTTTTACCTCAACCAAACTCTAACCTTACATCTAGCCCTAAGCCTAGCCCTAATCCTAGTCCTAATCTTAACCCTAAAACTACCCCTGAACCTGTCTCTGACATTAACACTAACCCTACCTCTAAACATCAGCCTAAACCTAAACCTTAACCTAACACTAGACCTAGTCCTAATCCTAATTTAATCATAACCCTAGATCATACATTAGTTGTAACCTTAAACCTAATGCTAACCAAAACTTAGCCCAAATCTGAGACCCAAACCTAGCTTTCACCCTAACCCTAAACCCTAACACTAGCCCTAACCCTAACCCAAACCCTAGCTCTAACCCTAGCTCTATCCTTAACCTTTACTCTAGCCAAACCCCAACCCTAATGCTAACCCTAGTCCTAAAACTAATCCTTAGTCTAACCCAAACCCTAACCATATTACTAGTCCTAAACTTAGCCCTCATTTTTGTTATAACCACAACCCAAATCCTAACCCTAACCCTGACCCTTATTCTGACCCTGAACCTAAACCAAATCCTAACACTAGCCCTACCCATAACCCTATATCTAAACCTAACCCTAACACTAGCCCTAGATGAAACCTAATCTTAAATCTAGCCATATCTTTAAGAAGACCTCAAAAAAAAAAAAAAAAAACAAAAAAAAACTAGCCCTAGCTTTAATGATAACCCTTAACCTAAGCCAAACACTAACCTTACCTTTAGACCTAACCAATCCTAATTATGGCTCTAGCCCTAACTATAACCCTAATCCAAACACAGAACATGACAGTAACACTAACCCTAGCTATAAAACTGACCCTAACAGAAATCTAAACCTAAACCTAACACTAGACGTTAAACATAACCCTTACATTACCATAGCACTAAAACTAGCTCTAAACCTACCACAAAACCTAACCCTAATCATAGGCCTAAATCTAGCCCAAAGCGTAACCCTAACCCTAACCTAACCTTTCCTAAGCCTAACCTTCAAGTTAACCCCAACCCTCACCTTAGACCTAACCCTAGATAAAACCAAAAACTGAACCCTAAACATAACCCTAGCCCTATCCCTAAACCTAATCCTAATCCCAGCCCTAATCATAATGTTAACACTAATCCTAATACTATCTCTAAAATTATCCATTACCCGAAACCAAAACTTAAACCTAATGATAACCGTAGATCTAATTCTAATGTAATCCTAATCCTAGACCTAACCCTAAACCTAACCCTTATCGTAGCCTTAACCCTAGATAAAACCCTAACCCTTACTCTAACACTAACCCTAAACCTAAAACTACCCCTAATCCTAACCTGACATCTAACCCTATCCATTAACCTAACTATAAAAATAACCTTAGCCCTAACCCTAACACTAACCCTAGCCTTAACCAAAAATCTAACCCTAGACATAATTCTAAACCTAACCCTCACCCTAGCTCTAACCCTAGCTCAAAACCTAACCTGTAACCTAAACCTAAACCAAATCCTAACCCTAGCCCTAAGCCCTAACCATAACCCTAAATCTAGCCCTAATCCTATCCAAAACCTTAGCCCTAACACTACCTCTAATGCTATTCATTAACCTAACAATAACCCTAACCCAAATAATAATCCTAGACCTAACCCTAACCCTATCACTAACCCTAACCCAACCAATTACCCCAATTTAACCTGAATCCTAAACCTAAACCTATCCATTAACCTAACTCTAATTCTAACCCTAAAGCTAATTTTAGCCCTAACCCTAATAATTAACCTAACACAAACCCGAAACCTGACCCTGACCCTAAAAATACACCTTACCCTAATCCTAACATTAGACTTAGCCATGAACCTAACCATATAACTATTTCTAGCCGTAACCCCAAACCTGACATTATCCCTATCCCTAAAACTTTCCCTAACCCTAACACAAACCCTAGCCCTTATCCTAACTACAAATCTAGCCTTAATCCTAGCACAAACCTAACCCTAGGCCTAAACCTAATTCTAATCATTGCCCTAGCCCTAAACCTGGCTATAACCCCATCCCTTCTCCTAAACCTAACCCTAAACCTAATCCTAAACATAGCACTAATCCTAGGCCTAACCCAAACACCAATCCTAGACATATTCCTAGCCCTAATTTGGCCTTAAACTTAACCCTAACCCTAGCCTTAAGACGAACTCTATTGCCCAGGCTCTATACCTAGTTCTAATCCTAGCAATAAAACTAGCTCTAAACCTAACACAAAACCTAACCCTAATCATAACACTATACCTAACCTTAGCCCTAACTAGCCATAGCCCTAACCCTAGAATTAACCATAACTCTAAGTGTACCCCTAAACCTAAACTCACCCTATCACTAGTAATAACACTAACATTAATCATAAAATGACATTTAACTTTAGCCTTAGCCCTAACACATAATGAGCCATAGCACTAACCCTAACCCTTAACCTAAACCAAATCCTAACCCTACATCTAGCCCTAAGCCTACCTCAAATTTGAGTCCTATCCCCAACCCTAAAACTAACCCTGACCCTGACTCTGAACCTGAGTAACCCTAGCTCAAAACATCACCCTGAACTTAACCTAACCTAACCATAAAACTAGACTTAGCCCTAAATTTAACCCTAAAATTAGCCTGAATCATAACCCTAGTTCTTACATTATCTGTATCCCTAACACTAACCCCAATTTAACCCAAAATCTAGCCCTAATGCGAGCCCCAACCATAACTTTATAAACCTAAATATAAACCTAACTATAAACCTAAACCAAGTCCTAACCCTTACCCTGAACCTAACCCTAAATTTAATCCTTGCACTAACCCTAAACCTAACACTAACCCTAACACTAACACTAACCATAACCCTAGACCTAACCCTAGTTCTAACCCTATCCATTACACTAACACTAACCCTAACCCTAATCCTAACCCTAATGCTAACCCTCGGCCTAACCCTAACACATTCGCTGACTCTAACCTATCCTTACCCTAAACATAACCTTAACCCTAAACCTAACCAAACCCTAAACCTAGACGTAATACTAACCCTAAAACTAGTCCTAAGTGTAACCCTAGTTCTTACATTAGCCGTAGCCCTAAAGCTAACACCAAACCTAGCCTAGCCCTAATCCACGCTCTAACCCTAGCTTTAACCCTAACCCTAAACCTAACCCTAGCCATAACCCTAACCATAACCCTAGCCAAAACACTAGCTCTAACCCTATCCCTTACCCTAAGCCAAACTATAACCCTAAAGCTACCCTTGTCCTAAACCTAGTTCTTAGCCTAACCGGAAACCAAACTATATTACTAGTCCTAACCCTAATCCTCAATGTAGCTCTACCACTATCCCATATCCTAACCATAACCCTGACTCTTATTCTTACCCTAACACTAATCATAGGTGTAAACCTGACCCTAACCCTAAACCAACCCCTAACATTGGTACTACCTGTAACCCTATAACTAATCCTTACCCTAACACTGGACCTAAACCTACACTTAATTATTTATCTACTTATAACTCTAGGCCTAGCCCTAATGAAAAACTTAGTCCTAGCCTAAATAATAACCCTTAACCTAACACAAACACTAACCCTACCCCTAGACCAAACCGTAGTCCTAACGCTGGCCCTAACAATAAACCTAACCCTAAACTGAACACTGACCCTTACCCTAACAAAAACCCTAGCTCTAAACCTTATCCTAACAAAAAACATAACCCTAACACTAGACCTAGCCATATCACTAACCCTGAAACTAGCCATCACCATAGGCCAAAACCTACCTCTAACTCTATCTATTACCCTAACCCTAACCCTAACACTAATGCTAACCCTAGCCCTAACCCTCACACTGACTCTAACCCTAATCCTCATCCTAGTCCAAACACTAGCTGAATCCCTAACCTTTAAACTTAACCTAACCCTAACACTAACCCATGGCCTAAACCTAAACCTAACCATAACCCTAGCCCTAATCCTAACCTTAACCCTATCCCTACCCTAGCTCTAAGCCTACATATTATCATAACTCTAACCCTAACATTAACGATAACCCTAGCCCTAACCCTAGCTCTAACCCTACCCATTGTCCTAACCCTAACCCTAACCCTGATGATAACCCTAGCCTTTACCCTAAATCTACCCTAACCCTAACCCTAGACATAACCGTAAACCTAACTCTTGCCATAGAACTAACCCTTGCTCAAACCCTAACCATTACCCTAAAACTAACCATAAGCCTATCCCTAATCCTGACCTTAAGCCAAAACCTAACCCTAACCCTAACACGAAATCAAACCCTATCCAATACTCTAAACCTAATGATAACCCTAGCACTAACCTTAACACTAACATTGACCCTAACTGTATCTATAACCTAGACCTGACCCTAAACCTAACCCTTACCCTGGCACTAACCCTAGCTCAAACTCTAAAGCATATCCTAAACTTGAACCTAAACCTAACCCTTGGCCTAATCCTAACTCTAGCACTAATACAAACCATAACCCTAGCCCTAACCCTATCCATTATTCTAAGCACAATTATAACCCTAAGGCTAACCCTAGGCCTAAACCGAACCCTTTTGCTAACTCTAACCCTATCAATTACCCTACACCTAACATGAACCCTTAACCCAAACCTATCATTACCTAATTAAACCCTAATGCTAATTCAAGCTCTAAACCTAACCCCTAACTGAAACCAAACCCGAAACCAAATTCTAACCCTAATAACACTCCTAGCTCTAAACCTGACCCTTATCCTAAACCAAACCCTTACACTAGACCTAGCCATAAATCTAACCCTCATTCTATCCCTAACATAAGCCTAGACCTGACACTAGACCTAGCCCTAATTCTTGCCATAACCCTAAAACAAACCATAGCCTTCATCCTAGCCCTAAACCCAGCCTTATTACTAAACCAAATCATAACCCTATCCATAACTGAAATTCTAACCTTCAACCTAGCCCTAAAACCAGCTTTAACCCCATCCCTTCCCCTAAACGTAACTCTATCCCTAAACCTAAACCTAAGCCTAAAACTAGGCCTAACCCTAACAAAAACGCTAGACCTAATCCTAGCCCTAATTTAGCCCTAAACCTAACCTAACCCTAGCCCTAAGACTAACTCTAACTCTCGCCCTAGTCCTATTTTTATCTCTAACACTATCCATTACCATAATCCTATCACTTGCCTTTACATTAGCCCTAAACCTAGCTCTGGCCCTAATCCTATAAGTAACCCTAACTCTAAATATAACCTAACCCTAAGCTAAACCTCTCACTAACACAAGCCAGACCACTAATGCTAATCCTAAAACTGGCCATAACCTAGCCCTACAAAACAACTGAGCCATAGCCCTAGCCTTAAACTTTAACATGAACCCAAACCTAAGCCTACATCTAGCCCTAAACCTAGCTCTAATTCGAGTCCTATCCCTAACTCTAAAACAAACCCTGACTCTGAATCTGATCCTTACACTAACCCTAGGTCTAAACATCACTCAAAACCTAAACCTAAACATAACCCTAGACCTAGCACTAATCCTAACCCTAAAACTAGTTCTAATCATAACCCTAGTTCTTACATTAGCTATAGCCCTAAACCTAGCCCTAACCTAACCCAAAACATATACCTAATCAAAGTGCTAACACTCCTTTTAACCCTAATCAAACCCCTAATTCTAGCCCTAACCCTTACTCTAAACCTAATCCTAACCCTAACTCTTGCCATAACCCAAAACCTAACCCTAGCCTTAATCCTAACCATAAAGCTAGCCCTAACCCCAGTTGTAACCCTATCCATTACCCTAATCCTCATCCTAACCCTAATGCTAACCCTTGGATAACCCTAAACTTATTCCTAACCCTAAACCTATACATTACCCTAAACCTAACCTGAACCCTAAACCTAACCATATCCATAAAACTAATCTTAACCTTAATAATCTTACCCTAAAACTATCTCTAACCATAACCCTAGACCTGAAATTAGCCCTAGCCCTAATGAAGCACTAACCCTAAAAAAAAACTCTAGCCCTAATCCTAGCCCTAATCTTAGCCTTAATTCTAAACCTAACCCTAACCATAGTCCTAACCCTAATTTTAATCCTCGCCCTAGTTCTAAAGCTAGCTATAACATCATATCTAACCATAACCATAACCACAACCTAGCCATAAACCTAGGCTCAGCCTTAATACTAACCCTACGTCTAATCCTAGCCCTAATTAAGCTCTAATTCTAACCCTAAATCTAACCCTAACACTAAGACTAACTCTAACTCTCACCCTAGCCCTATCCCTATTTCTAACCCTATCACTTATGATAACTCAAACCCTAGCCCTAACCCTAGCCCTAACCTTCACTGTAGCCCTAAACCTAGATCTAACTCTAACTCTAAATCTAACCCTAACCCTAAGCCTAAACTACACACTAACACTACCACTAACCCTAACGCTAATTTGAAAACTAGCCCTAATGCTAGTCCTAGCCCTCAAACAAAACTGAGGCATAGCACTGACCCTAACCCTTAACCTAAACCAAACCCTAAAACTAAACCTAGCCCTAAACCTAGCCCTAATTCGAGTCCTAACCCTAACCCTAACCTGATTCTGACCTTAACTCTAACCCTAGCTCTACACATCACCCTATCCTTAAACTTTATCCTAACACTAGACCTCTCCCTAAACCTAACCCTAAAACAAGCCCCAATCGTAATGTCAGTTCTTAAATTAGCCATAGCCCTAAACCTAAAACAAAACCTAGCCCTATTCCAAGGCCTAACCCTGGCCCCAACCCTAACCCTATCCATAGTCCTAATCCTAGGTCTAACCCTATTTCTTACACTTAGTCAAACCCTCATCCTATTGCTACCCTAGTCGTAACCCTAATTCTATGCCTTTCCCAAACCCTAACTCTATTACTAGTGCTAACCCTAGCCCTCATTCTAGCTCTAAACTTAACCCAAACCCTAACTCAAACGCTGACCCTAACACTAAACCTAGGTTTAAACCTGACCCTAAACCTCATCAGAAATCTAACACTAGCCCTACCAGAAACCCTAACACTAAACCTAACACTAACACTAGCCCTAGACCTAAACCTAATCCTAAATATAGCCATAAACCTAGCCTTAGCCCTAACAATAACCCTTAACCTAAACCAAATACTAACTCTACCCCTAGACCTAACCCTAGTCCTCATTCTGGACCTAACCCTAAACCTAATCCTAATCTAAACCCTGACACTTACCCTAACAAAACCCCTAGCTCTAAATCTTATCCTAACCCAAAAACTAACCCTAACACTAGACAAACTCTAAATCTATCCATAACCATAACTCTAGCTCTTATATTACCCATATACCTAACACTAGCCCTAAACCTCACACAAAACATAGCCCTAATTTCAGCCCTAAACCTAACCCTAAGCATAACTCTAACACTAAACCTATCCCTAACCCTAGCTCAAACCCTAAAACGTACCCTAAACATAACCCTAGCCCAAACCCTAAACCTCAGCCTAACTCTAGCCCTAATCCTAACTGTAACCATAGCCCAAACCCAAGCTCTAACTCTATCCATTACACTAACCATAACCCTAAAACTAATGCTAACCCTAGCCCTAGACCTAAACCTAACCCTACCCAGCCCAGACTGTAACCATAACCCTTGCCTTAGCCATAAACCTGGCTCATTCCCTAACCCTTACACTTAACCTAAACCTAACACTAACCCAAGGCCTAACCCTAAACCTAACCCCAGCCCTAATCCTAACCTTAACTCTAGGCTAACCGTACCTCGAACCATACCCATTACCCTAACCCTAAACTTAACCCCAATGAAAATACTAGATCTAAAGCTAAACCTACCCTAACCCTAAACATAAAACTAATTCTAGAACTAACAGTGAACATAACTCTAGTCCTAAATCTAAGCTAGCTCAAACCCTAACCCTAATCCTAAAACTAAACCTAAGGCTAAGCTATACCTAACCCTATCTTTAACCTGACATCTAAACCTATTATCCTAACCCTATTGATAATTCTATCCCTAACCGTAAAACTAACCATGAGCATAACACTAGACCAAACCCTAAATTAACCTTAGCCATAGCAAAAATCCTAGCTCATACCCCATACTGTACCCTAAACCTAATCCTAACTGTAACCCTCGCCCTAACCCTGACCATAACCCTAACTCTAGCCCTAATCTTAACCATCAACCTAGCCCTAATCCTAGGTCTAACATTATAAATTACCCTAACAATAACCATAACCCTAATGCTAACCCTAGGCCTAACCCTAAACCTATCACAAACCCTAACCATATCCATTACTTTAAACCTAACCTGAACCCTA
Organism: Marmota marmota marmota; assembly: GCF_001458135.2. Lineage (NCBI taxonomy): Eukaryota > Metazoa > Chordata > Mammalia > Rodentia > Sciuridae > Marmota > Marmota marmota. Next base: position 145,032 of record NW_026006994.1, read on the forward strand.
AACCTATCACTATCCATTACCCTAACCATAATTCTAACCTTAATGCTAATTT
>NW_026006995.1:0-4425 GCF_001458135.2 Marmota marmota marmota
ATATATATATGGCACAGTTTTAAATGCTAGGTAGACATAGAACAGATGGTGGCCTGCAAATATGCAGAGGCTACAAAGAGCACAAGGAACATTGGGAAGTGATAGAAATATTCTGTTTCTTGACTCGGGTGGGATTATACAATGTGTACAGTTGTGTAGAACTCATCTAATGTTGTACTTAGAATGAGTTCATCCTAGTATATGCAAATTACCTAAGAAGTTAAAGAAAAAAGTCAAGCACATTGTAATCTGCATATCACTTCAATTACATAAATGGAAATAAAGCAAGCTCTCGGCAAGGTGGCACACAACCAGAGTCACATCTAGTCAGGTGGCTGGAGACAGAGGGTTGCTTGAGCCCAGGAGTTTGAGACAAGCCTGGGTGACATAATGAGACCCCATCTTAAAAAAAAAGAAAAGAAAAGATGAGAGAATAGGAGTTGCAGAGTGTAATTCTTCCAAACTTCTGACCAGACTAGGGCAGAAGTGTGAATGTGGGCATGTGCACGCTGCAATAAGATCATTCCAAGACCCACAAAGCTTCAGAATTTGTAGAATAAGAGTGGAGAAGTAGAAGTTATACTGAAATGAAAAACATACTGGATCAGTAGTAGCTAGGAGACAGATATAATTCTCTCTCCATTTCTACTGTTACCTAGCTCTGTGACGTTAGACGAGTCACCTGTCCTTATTGGGATGGCAATGTTCTTTTTCAAGTGGCAATTAGAGCCCGTATGTCCACATTCTTATGTAAGGGTCAAGCGATTTTTGAAAGCTGAGAAAATGTTTTGAAAATTAGAAGGTACTGTTATACCTATAAAGACTGCTAAAACTCCCTTCTCTAAGTTGCATTCCTACCAGTCAGGCCAAGAAGTTGGAGAGGGCTCTAATTACTGGATATTTCTAACACTGTCATAACACACACACACACACACACACACACAAACAAAGAATGTATCTCAGAGGTAAAGTGCCCCTGGGTTGAATCAACCCAGGGGCACTTTACCTCTGAGATACATCCCCAGCCCCCCTTTTTTTTTCCTTTTTATTTAGAAACAGTGTCTCACTAAGTTGCCCAGGGTCCTACTGAGTAACTGAGGCTGGCCTCCAACTTGCAATCCTTCTACCTCAGCCCCACAAGCTGCTGGGATTAAAGGCATGCACCACCATGCCCAGCTTGAAACTGTTTTGTAAAGGGAGAGTATCTGTGATAAAATTGAAAGAAACAAATATATATTTGATATATACTTTTGTGTTCATTTGTTCAATAACATTGTCTTGAGCATCTGGAACTGATCAAGACATGGAAGGATATGCAAATATGAATAAAACCCAGTTTTCATGTCAATGAGGTGACAATCAAGAAGAAAGGCCATGTCAAAAATAATTTGAATGCAAATCCATATGTGGACAATATTTTTTCAGAAAAATTTTAGGGCAATGGAATGGGAAGAAAGAGTTGAAAAATATTTGTGTCTTGGAAATTGTGAGGAAAGTAGTGTTGGAGGTGACTGTTAAGGAAAGTGTAGGAATCTGCTGAGAACAAGAAGGGCATCCCAGGTTGAAAAAGAGATTGAGCATATTGTGGTATAAAGAAAACACAAGACATTTCTTGAATGGTGTGCTGGCCAGTTTGGCTGGGGTAGAGCTTGTGTTTGAGCAGCAGTGTGAGGTGGGACATCAGACCGACAAAGTTGACTTGAGGACAACTCCGTGGAAGTCTTTTCATGCCAGCCTGTCTTGGCCGAAAATGGAAAACCACTGGAGGTTTCTGAGCAGGAGCATGGTCTGACTCAGAAATTCTATCAATGAAAGATGACTTTGGCAGCTCTGTGGGGTATGTAGTCATATTGGGAGAGTCAATATTGCATCAAAAAAAAAAATTGGCTGTGCCAGGCACAGTGGTGCATGCCTGTAATTTCAGCAGTTTGGGAGGCTGAGTCAGGAGGATCGTCACAAGTTGAAGACCAGCCTCAGCAATTTAGTGAGACACTAAGCAACTTGTTAAGACTCTGTCTCAAAAGAAAATAAATAAATAAATAAATAAATAAATAAATAAATAAATAAATAAAAAGGGTTGGGGATGTGGTTTAGTGGTAAAGTGCTGGACATAAAACTCAGTTGGGTGTTGAAACAGAGAAAGTATCAACAATAACTCCCAGATTTCCAACCAAACTGAAAATTAATGGGTGAAAAATACTATATTTTCTTTTAAGAGACACTGAGTTAGTGAGGCTAGTAGGGTAACTAATATTTTTTGTGTACATCCTCTGTACTATACAAGGTTACCTATATTATCCTATTTAATCTTCAAAACAGTGCTGTGAGGAGAGTAAGGCCATATTGATCTTAGCAAGGCTGAGGCTCAAGAGGTAAAGTAGCTTGTGTAAGGTAGCAGAGTCACTATTCAAAAAGAAATTGAAATACTGTATTCTTTGTATATTACCTTTGCAAAAAATCTACAACTGGAAGGGAGAAACTGAAATGGGAGAGTCAGGAAAAATCCACATAGTGGATTTTTAATATCTAACTGATATTATCAAGAAAATAAATTTGTTTCTTTCTGTGACATATTATGGTACACAATAAAAATCTGCACAATATAATATAATAGTCTTGGAAACTCTAAAACATTGGGACAATTTCCTTTCCAGTGATCATTTCTGATGGACACAATGAATCCTTTCAATTAATGTTTCAGTAGAATTGTGCTGATATATGGTACATTCACAAATTAGATCCTAAGCTGTATTTTAGAAGTACAACTTGATTCATAATTTTCTTATATTTCTTACAATGCCACTCTGAGTCTGCATGGAAATGTAAACTATACCTTAACATCTGGGAGAGTAGTAATGTACCACAACCAGTGTTTCAAACATAATCACTCCCCTAAACAGACCTTTCTGCAAAAATAAGTTTATTCAGCACACAACTGATAGACCACAGATCTGCAGCTGAAATTATCAGTTGATGATATCATAATAAACACCATTACCATTGTTGTGTTCTGGCTGTTTCTCATTCAAGTTGTGTGTTTGAAATGGCTAGTAGTATTATCAGCTCTCCTAACCCAGAAAAAAAAATCACACTTCTATTTTCTGAATAACTTTCTTATGCCATAATAAATGAACTCTTTTGAATTCATCTGTGATCTTCTGAATACTATCTCCTAGCTGTGGCTTGGCTTTATCTCTACTCTGCTGTTTCCAGATAGCATTTTTTTTTTGCTCTATGTTTCTAAACAGTTATAATTGCCCCCACCTATTCAGAAATCAAGGTTTTGCATTAATTAACGGTAACCTGTGAAATAACCCACTGATAAAACAAATGCATATGCATACATTTTCAGAAAAATAGTTTGAATTCTTTTCTGGAGAATCCAGAGTGGCAGACTGTCACTTCACAGACCTTTCTGATTTCCCCCAAATTGTAATAAAACCAGTTCATTGTTTCTCCAGGCTACTGAGCATCAAGCAATTTGTTTTCTGTGCTCATTCTGTCTGCTCCTGGCTTGCTCTCGTGTTTGTTGAAATCCTACAGCAGATTCCAGGATCTTTTATTTTTTTAAATAAACAATTACTACACCTTCCAATGTGGATATAATCAAAGGAGTGACCTAATTGTCCATCACAGATTTGGAACAGGCAGTTATTCTTTATAATGCCTCTAATTGAGGCTCAGGAAATCCATCTCACATGGGGACCCTTACCAAATGCATTATAAAAGAATTGTCTCCTTGGTCTAAATGGTGTCACCTCCAATGATTGAGTTTACAAGCTGGGAACATGGGAGTCACCCTTTATACCTTCTTCTTCCTTATGCCCATGTCCAACCAAGTCTATGTTCTGAGCCATTTACTTCTGTATGAATTCTGTCCTTTTATTTTCTTGAATTCATCAATTCTTCTCTTTTTCAACTGCCCCCACTTCCTCTGCTATGACATTTCACAGTAGCCTCCTCACTGGTCTCACCCATACTCCCCTTCTTTTTTCTTTTCTTTACCTTACAATGAGTAGTATTTCCCAATTCACCAGTACATCAAGTGCACCCCAGGTTTAGCACCCTTTCATAGTTTCATTGTTTTAAGTGTAACACCCAAGTGACCTCCAAAGCTCTGCATGTTATACGTGCCCCATATACTTCTCCAGATCATTTATTGATGTTCTCCTCTTATTTGGGAGGAAGAGGTACCCTCCGTCTAAACTTCTTCTCTTATGTCTTTTCTCTTGGTTATTTTCTTCTGCCTTCAGGTCTCAACTCAAGTGCTGATGCAGCATAGCCTTCCTGACCACCATACGCCCCTGCACCTGGGGTTTTTCTGGGTCTCTCCCTCCCTCCCTTTCTTCCTTCATTCCTTCCTTCCTTCTTCCTTCTTTACCTTTCACTTTCTTTCTCCCTTTCTCTTTCTCCCCTCCCCTCCCC
>NW_026006996.1:0-4425 GCF_001458135.2 Marmota marmota marmota
TTATTCTGCAAAAACTTCTTATTTTTCTCAGTATATTTTTTGTGATTTATCTACTTAGATAAATGTGGTACTCTTTATTCATTTTTTACTCTTGTATAGTATTTCATGCAATGAGCAATACCATATATGATGCATTTATTGTCCTTTATAAAAGTTTTGTTTGCTTCCAAATTTTGCTATCTAATCAAAATGCTGATATGAAGATTCTCATATATCTCTTTGTGCATGTGGGTATATCTCTGATCACACATTACCAAAATTTATAGATGATGTATATTAGAAGGTTTTTTATTTATATAGTAGTTACACTATTTGGCTATGAGAGAAAGATGAATATGTGTATCAGACACATTTGTGGAATATGTAATTAAATAATCACAACCTCTGGGAACAAAGAAATTTTAAAATATTGCACATTAGTTATTAAAATTCCACATAAGTACGTCTAACTTTGATTTTCATTTCCTTGAGTAAAATAGGTTCCATGTTCACTGTTCACATGTGCCTGAAAGATTATCTTTGTATCAAGGCTACTTCTATACACAAGATCATTACATATGATATTTTTAATCATTCATTCCTTCTTTCTACATATAATAAAGCCTAAAGATACTGTTTATTATTTCAGGAGTGACTGTTTATTTTATAAGAAGTTTCATTGTCCACATCAAAATTACAATAGCATATCTTATAGAAATAACTAGACTTTATACTATGACAACGACCACCCAAAACTCTCCCGAGGAATAACAATTAAATGATGACATTTTTTATAAGTACTTTTATGAGAACAGGGTGAAATATCACTAGGGATCTTGTTCAAATCTCTACCATAGAAGATAATTTGACACATGCCACATTTTGGGAAGCATTAATCTTTTCTTTTACATCCCAGAGGGAAAAGAAGCTGTTGAAAATATTATGACTACCTTCATCCAAAATACTCTAGTTTGATATACATGCACCCACAGTCAACCATCCAGAGTGAAGAATAAAATCCAGAATCAACTAGTTATAACTCAACAAATATTTATTGAGCAACTTCTTTGTATACGGCATTCTTTTAGGATCACAGGATATAGGAATTAATAGAATGAAATCTGACCTCGTAGAGCTTAAACTTGAGGGTATTCCATTCACAGCACCATGTAGTTTTGGATAAAGTTATGAACTCCAATTTTATAGAATTACATAATATTTAAGAATATTTTCCTTAATAATATGGCATATATGAGGCAAATATTTCCAGAAATTTCTCTATGAAATGATTATTATATTATTATATCAAAAGCTGAGAAAAAGCAGAATGTTAGCAATATGACAAATGACAGGTGCCCTAATTGTCATAAACGAAGGAACATATTTATTACAGAAAATTTCAAATTTCAAGACCACATATAAAATGTAAATAACAGAAAACAAGTATCACAAACAGTTTTATAAAATACAGCAGTAACTCTGAAAAACCATCTGGTGGTTCCTTTAGAAGCTAAACATGAATTTACTGTCTAAACATTCAATTATCCAGCAATTGAATCTCTAGGAATATAGTCAAAATAATTGAAGGGAGAGACTCAGAGATACTTGTACACCTAGGTTCACAGCAGCATTGTTCACAATAGTGAAGAGGTGGAAGGAACCCAAGTGTTCACTGGTAGATGGATAGGTAAGCAGACTGTTGTATACACTTCCAATGGAATATTATTTGCCTCAGAAGGAGTGAAATTTCAGCATGTGTAGCAACATGGATGAACCCTGAAATTATGCTAAGTAACATAAGCTAGACACAAAGAACATATGTGGTATAATTACACTTACGTTAGATACCCAGAGCAATAAAATTTACAGAAAAGTAGAATGATGGGTAAAGAGGCTGAATGAAGAGAAAGAAAGGGGAGTTCTTACTTGGAAGAGTTTTAGTTTAGAAAGAAGAAAAAGCTCCAGACATGTGTAACGGTGATGGCTGCACAAGAATGTAACTTTGACCTGGACACTTCAAAAAGACGAAGATGGTACATTCTAAATCAGTTTATATATATATAAACTTATTTAGTTATTTATTTGGTTGTATAGGCAATTGAGCACACCTCTTTGCTGACCTACATCCCCACACTTTTCTAAATTTTTATTTTGAGGCAGGGTCTTGCTAAGTTGCTGAGGGATCTCAGTTTCCCAGTCTGGCCTCAAACTTGTGATTCTCATATCTCAGCTTCCTGAATTGCTGGGATTACAGGTGTGTGCCACCACGCCTGACAAGTTAACCCAGTATTTTAAAAAGTAAATGGACGGTGAGAAACTGTAGCTATAAGCCTTTGAGAAAAGGTGAAGAAAAAAAAAAAAAAGGATACAACTAGAAGGGAATGGAAAGTCAAAGGAAGTCTGTTTTGTTTTAATATAAAAATTTTAGAACATATTTAGAATACTCAGAATGTAGAGAAATATTGATAGTGAAGACAAAGGAAAAAGTAGCAGCTATAAGAGCATAGCCTTTGCGGGTAAAAGCAGGAAAAATAGAACCATGTTTGGAAAGGAATAAATAGGTAGTAAACCATAGAGAAAATAAGGTAGCAATTAATGTGAAAGCAACTGACATGATGGTCAAGATGGCAGGCCTCTCTAGGTGAAGAAGACATGGTCAGAAAGATACTCGGGCAATGTTGGGGTGATTGCCCTGTAGCTTAGTCTCGATTACAGGTATATTTTCTATAAAGTGATGAATATGTATGCATTAACATTATTTGCTAAATGCCATATTTCTGTATATGTGTCTGAAATATACAACAAATACAAAGGTGGACTAATATTTCTAATGCATGTGGAATACATACGATCACTAAAGAAAAGATGAAAAGCCCCCTCCATGCATTTCTTAATTAAGCAAATAACATAAGTAGCTAATTCATAGAAAAAATACAACTAGACATTAAATATATATTATGATGTTCAACTTATTAGTCATTTCAATTAAAAATAGAAAATCATTTTTATTAAGTTGGCAAAACTTTTTAAAAGATGGTCAGTGGAAAAAAAATCTCTTTAAATGTTATGTAAGATGCTAAGCAGGAAGTGTGAATCAGGCGGTATAGCGATACCAGACTTCAAACTATACTACAGAGCAATAGTAACAAAAACAGCATGGTACTGGTACCAAAACAGGCGGGTGGACCAATGGTACAGAATAGAGGACACATAAACCAATCCACAAAACTACAACTACCTTATATTTGATAAAGGGGCTAAAAGCATGCAATGGAGGAAGGATAGCATCTTCAACAAATGGTGCTGGGAAAATTGGAAATCCATATGCAACAAAATGAAACTGAATCCCTTTCTCTCGCCATGCACAAAAGTTAATTCAAAATGGATCAAGGAGCTTGATATCAAATCAGAGACACGCCATCTGATAGAAGAAAAAGTTGGCTACCATCTACATACTGTGGGGTCGGGCTCCAAATTCCTCAATAGGACACCCATAGCACAAAAGTTAATAACTAGAATCAACAAATGGGACTTACTCAAACTAAAAAGTTTTTTCTCAGCAAAAGAAACAATAAGAGAGGTAAATAGAGAGCCTACATCCTGGGAACAAATCTTTACTCCTCACACTTCAGATAGAGCCCTAATATCCAGAGTATACAAAGAACTCAAAAAATTAGACAATAAGAGAACAAACAACCCTATCAACAAATGGGCCAAGGACCTGAACAGACAATTCTCAGAGGAGGACATACAATCAATCAACAAGTACATGAAAAAATGCTCACCATCTCTAGCAGTCAGAGAAATGCAAATCAAAACCACCCTAAGATACCATCTCACTCCGGTAAGGTTGGCAGCCATTATGAAGTCAAACAACAACAAGTGCTGGCGAGGATGTGGGGAAAAGGGTACACTTGTACATTGCTGGTGGGACTGCAAATTGGTGCAGCCAATTTGGAAAGCAGTATGGAGATTTCTTGGAAAGCTGGAATGGAACCACCATTTGATCCAGCTATTCCCCTTCTCGGTCTATTCCCTAAAGACCTGAAAAGAGCATGCAACAGGGACACTGCTACATCGATGTTCATAGCAGCACAATTCACAATAGAAAGATTGTGGAACCAACCTAGATGCCCTTCAATAGACGAATGGATAAAAAAAAAAATGTGGCATTTATACACAATAAGAGTATTACTCATGCATTAAAAAAATGACAAAAATCATAGAATTTGACAGGGAATTGGATGGCATTAGAGCAGATTATGCTAAGTGAAGCTAGCCAATCCCTAAAAACCAAATGCCAAATGTCTTCTTTGATATAAGGAGAGTAACTAAGAACAGAGTAGGACGAAGAGCATGAGAAGAAGATTAACATTAAACAGGGATGAGAGGTGGGAGGGAAAAGGGAGAGAGAAGGGAAAATTGCATGGAAATGGAAGGAGACCC
>NW_026006997.1:0-4422 GCF_001458135.2 Marmota marmota marmota
GAGTTTGTTTGATGAACATAGCTGCACCATTGTTTGGGGCATATATATTTATGATTGTTATGTGTTGTTGGTGTATGGTTCCCTTAAGCAGTATGTAGTGTCCCTCTTTATCCCTTTTGATTAACTTTGGCTTGACTTGAATCAAAGTGTGAAATATGATATATCAAGAACTATGTAATGTTTTGAACAGCCAACAATAAAAAATTTAAAAAAAATAATATAAATTCATACAAACCTAGAATGTCACAAAAATGGAAAAAAAAGAATTCCTATTGAAATCTATATAATTTTCAATGAAAGTATTTGTGTCAATTTCTGCTCAGAAAAAAAAAGACTAAAATTTAAAGCCATGTCAAGAAGAAGTAAGTTGGTCCTATCTTGTTCCTGAGATGAAATAATCAATTTACTTTAGTGGACCATTTCCACCATTCATAGATGTGGAATGGCAAGAGTGGAGCCCCTGAATTTCTAACTTGTTATGAAAACTATAGAACACTGAAGAAAGAAATTGAAGAAGACCTTAGAAGATGGAAAGATCTCCCATGCTCTTGGATAGGCAACGTTAATATTATCAAAATGGCCATACTACCCAAAGTGCTATACAAATTCAATGAGATTCCAATTAAAATCACAACATTACTCCTTATAGAAATAGAAAAAGCAATCATAAAACTCATTTGGAAAAATTAGAGACCCAGAATAGCCAAAGCAATCCTTAGCAAGAAGAGTGAAGCAGGAGGCATCACAATACCAGACCTTAAACTATACTACAAAGCTATAGTAACAAATCTGTTTATGATGAAAAAATAATAAGCCTATTGGCCCTAGTCATTCAGTAATCATTCCTGAATTCTGTGATTTGAACTCCTGTAACATCCACATGTTAAAATGCGCCAGAATGAATGAGACATTCGTAATAGAAACATGTAAATCACCCTAAATGCAGGAACTAAGAGAAAGTTCAAAAGCAAGCAATCCCTATACCAGTATTTTATGTGCTTCAGTGAACCTATGGCTTCTAATTTGACTCAGGCAAATAATAGCATTTTTACCAACATTCCAACAAACCTTCAATAAAGAGACAACTACAAAGATGAAGACAGAGATGAGACTAGACAACAACCGCAGATTATTTTGATTATTTTCTTAGTAACCGTTAAAATGCTATAACCTTCTGTCTGCTTTCTGATCCTAGGCGATTTCATTGGCATAGAATCTACATGCATTTTCTTGACTTTTCATTTTAAATGTATTATGGTTATACCTCATTGATGTATATCAGAATTAACTAGCATATCTTGCTTTACATTTTTAAAAACCCAGAAGTTAGGAATAGGTTAAAAGTTAGGAATAGGTCTTTCCCCAGAGAGAGACCAGAAAAAGAAGAAAAACATTCTCAGGCATCCAGTGGCAGAGAAAGTTAGACCTTACATAGAAAAGGCACCAGAGAGCAGCACTAAAGGGACTGTTCTTTAAAAGGACACATTGTGTGGAATCTTAAAAGTTAAGGAATACATTCACAATTTGCTGTGAGATAAAACAAATTAAAACTAGCAGGACTTATTAAAATTTCTATAAGTTACTAAGGCAAGGAGAACTCTGAGCTTATAATCATGGAATGATGGTGTGAAAACTCACCATAAAAAGCTTTCCCCATTCTTTTCTCCACCTCTTCCTGCCTTTTTTCCTTTCAACATTGTCATATAATCATGAGATACTGAGGGTATAGAAAAGACACATTTGTGCTGGTAGTTAAAAAAAGAGCCGGGCAGTAAACAGATGATTTTTTCTAGTTTAAAGAAATTGGGCTCTTGATGGCCATTTAGAGTAAAGTACACATACTTTGTCTTCATTTGAATCATTATGAATGTTTTTCTAGTAAATGATAAAGTTTATTTAATTATCAGGTTTTTTTTAGAGTTTTTGGTGAATTATTATTGTTTGTATTTACTATCTCACAGATATATAAGTGTATATCTTTGAAGTTTTTATGTTTTTAATCACCCACTGAAACAAATCTACTTAACTGCAAACAGGTGAAAGAAAAATTTGTTTTAGACTAGTTAAAAGACAAAAGAGAGAGAGAGAGACAGAGAGAGACAGAGAGAGAGACAGAGAGATAGACAGAGAGAGAGAGAGACAGAGAGAATAGAAGGGAGAAAAGAAAATTCAAGCTACTAAGGCAATATTTTCTCCTTGAGATCCGAGGCACCTGAGTCACTAAATTTATTTCACTGCAATCATTTTGTAGAAACCAACATCTCCATTATGAAACCAGTGTCCACACCCCAAAAAACCAGTTTGTTCTTTTTCAAGCCACCTCAGTTGTTTTCCCCTGAGGAGGCACAGCCTGACACAGACTGTCACTGAAGACATAGTCAGCTATTAGTAATCTCCTTATATTGTGATGACCAATTTCTCTCATCTATTTTATATGCCCCTCATTTTATAAAAATTATAATTCCAGAATTTACTGAAGAAAGTATATGCACACACAGACATACACTGAAATACCACGCTTGTACTCAGAAGAAAAATAGATTATAAATACTGTCATAATTTCTAAAAAGAAGAATTCATGTGCAAAGTTGAAAATTTAGGGTATACTTATTTATATCTCAAACTATTTATTTTATGAGGGAGGTTAGAATCATAAAGTTATACAATGGATCTTATGTGCTCATTGGAGATAAGGTTATTGGGCAAGGAAGACATGGAGAGGGGGCTAAGACCTGGATAAATCTTCATGAGCCTAAGAAAATTTCAAATACTAAGAATACAGGCTTCCTTGACTATTCACATGTAGTGGGTGCAAGACCTGCAGGACATCTATCATAAGGTTCGAGATCAGCAGGATGACCAGGATATGAAGACTAGGGTCTGGAAGTTCCCACTGCTACCAATAAAAAATGCATGGTGTCCTGACAGGCAGCGAGCATCAGAGAGGTTTATCAATGAATCCCAGGTATGTGACTGAGCCATAAGGCAAGAAGAAAAGTCTCTAGATGCAGGAGACTCCAGGGAGTCTTAGCAGAGTACCAGAGTAGAATTCAGGACAAAGGAACCATAGTAGGAACCCCTATATGAGAGCTAGACAACAGGATCCAGATCTGCCTAGAGAATAGAACAGGATGATGTAATGGGGGGAAACCATGATGACTTGCTGTGTATTTTACTTCAAGCCAGGCTTTATCTTGAACACTGAGGAAGGAGACCTATCTAGTGGTTCCAGGTATGTTGAGGAAGAAAGTTGTAGGGGAAAATAGAAATAATAAAAATAGTTAACATTGGACGAGCATTTAGCATGCGCCAGGCACTGTTTTAGGGTTTTCTTTGTCATAATTCATTCATTCGTTACTTAATATTTCAAAACTTTGTGATTGTAATCACCCCCACTTTACAGTTGAGGAAACAGGCTTGAGAAACTGAGCAACTTACCCAAGGTTGCAGCCAATACAGAGTGGAGCTATAAATTTAAATGCAAGCAGTTTGATAGCATAACTCATACACTTAACCTCTATTCCACACAGACTGGGCATGAAAGGTCCCAGAATACTGGACAAGAAAATAAAATGTCTACTGGATAGCAAATGAACTTCAAAAATAGCAAGAGCTGGATTTAAATCTGTCTTCAATCAGGTTAAAAGATTATCTGCCAGAGAATCCTGCCTTTAATTATTCTAAGCACTTTACATAAATTATGTGATTGTCCTACATCCCTCTGAGATAGATATGAGTATTATATCTGCTTGAAATGTGAGGAAATTAAGATGAAGAGCTTCAAGAACTTACCTGAAGCTGCTCCAGAGCTTATGTTCTTAGCCTGGGTCCTCCACTTCTTCCCAGGTAAATGGAAGTAGCATTAGAGGTGTCACACAGCTTCATGGAAATTCTGATATGCAGTAGGCAGCTTGTGTGACTCAAGTTTGGGACACAGAGTTCTACCCATATGAATTATTATCATTGTGATTAGAAGCAAACAAGACAGATGATGGGAGAAAATTGTGATTCAAAATATCTTTCAGCATTCCCATTCTCCCACTGGCTTTTTATATTCAAATACAATGACCCATCCCTTTAGCCAGGCCAAATTACTTCTCAACAGCAAGTTTTAGTGTGAGTGAATTCTCATTATTGAATTATGTTCAAAATATGAACCATATTTTGCTGGCATTAGTTTAAATCTCTACTTCTGTATTTTCCTTGCTACAAATATTGTTTCTACCTCTTTTTTCTGAAAGTTTTAATCAACAGATGTTATAGCTGACTGCTCCTTGGTATTTATCCTAAAGAATTAAAATCATCATGCTACAGCAATACATGCATACTCAGGTCTATAGCAGCATAGTTCACAATAGCCAAACTATGGAACCAGCCTAGGTGTCCATCAATGAATGAATGAATTAAAAAAGTGATTATATA
>NW_026006998.1:0-4422 GCF_001458135.2 Marmota marmota marmota
CCTAACCCTAAAACTAACCCTAACCCTAACGCTAAACTTAACCCTAAACCTAACATGAATCGTAACACTAACCCTAAATGTAACCCTAACACTAACCCTAAGTGTAACACTAACCCTAAATCTAAACTTAACCCTACCCCTAACACTAACTGTAACCCTGAACTGAACACTAAACCTAACACTGAACATAACCCTAACCCTAACCCTAACAGTAACCCTAACTCTAATCCTAACACTAAATTTAACACAAACCCTAACACTAACCTCAACCCTAACATTAACCCTAACACAACCCTAGCACAAACCCTTACCCAAACCATAACCCTAAACCTAACCTAAACCTAACGCTAACCCTAATTCTAACACTAACCCTAACCCTAACACGAAACCTATCCCTAACCCTAACACTAACCCTAAATATTACAATAATCCTAGCCCTACCACTAACCATAACCTTTTCTCTAACACTAAACCTAACCCTAAACCTAACCCTAACCCTAACCCTAACACAAGCCCTAACCCTAAACCTAACACTAACACTAAACCTAAACCTAAACCTAACCTTGACACTAACCTTAACCCTAACCCAACCATAACACTAACTCTAACCAGAATCCAAACACATATTAGGGTTCGAGTTAGGTTTATGGTTATGATTAGAAGTTGGTTTAGGTTTAGGGATAAGTTTGGGGTTAGGTTAGGGTTAGGGTTAGGGTTTGTGTTAGGGTTAATTTTTTGTTAGGGTTTAGGTTTTGTTTTAAAATTAGTTTTTGAGTTAGGGTTAGGGATAGGGTTAGTGTTAGGTTAGGATTAGGGTTACGGGTTGGTTAGGGTTTCTGTTATGCTTAGGGATACTGTTAGGTTTAGGGATAGGTTTTGGTTTAGGTTTTGTGTTAGGATTAGTGTTAGGTTAGTGCTTGGGTTAGAGTTACTGTTAGGGTGAGGGTTAGATTTAGACTTAAAGTTGTTACGATTAAGGTGAGGTTTAGGGTTAAGATTAGTGTTAAGATTAGGATTAGCGTTAGTCATATTGTTGGGGTTTGGTTTAGTGTAGGGTTAGGGTTAGGGTTAATGTTAATGTTAGGGTTAGTGTTAAGGTTTGTTTAAGGTTTAGGGTCAGGGTTAGGGTGATGGTTACAGTAAGGATTATTTTAGGTTTAGGGTAATGGTTTGGTTTACAGTTTGGATTAGTTTTAGGGCTAGGGTTAGGGTTAGTGATAGGGCTAGGTTTACAATTAGGTTTTGGGTTTGTGTTAGTGTTAGGGTTAGGGTGAAATTTAGTGCTAGGGTTGGGGTTAAAGTACTTGTTAGATTTAGGATTAGGGTTATTGTTAGAATTAGGGTTACGGTAAATTTAGGTTAAGTTTAGGGTTACAGTTTGGGTTAAGGTTTGTGTTAGGGATAGTATTAGGGTTAGGGTTAGGGTTAGTTTAAGGGTTAGCATTAGGGTTAGGGTTAGAATTCTTGTTAGGGCTAGGGTTATGGTTAGAGTAACAGTTACGGTTAAAGTTAGGATTAGGGTTAGAGTTTGGGTTAGGGTTATGTTTAGGGTTAGTGATAGTGTTTTGGTTAGGGTTAGTGTTAGGTTTAGGATTATGTTTATGGTTAGGTTTAGGACAGTTAGGGTTATTATTAGGGTTCAGATTATGGTTAGGGCTAGTGTTATGGTTAGTGTTAGGATTAGGGTTAGGGTTAGGTTTTGTGTTATGTTTAGTGTTATGGTTAGGGTTTAGGTTAGGGTTACAGTTAGGATTAGCTTTAGGGTTAGGTTTGGTGTTTGGGTTAGTTTTAGGATTAGGGTTAGAGTTAGGGTTAAGGTTAGGGTTTGTGTTAGAATTAGGTTTATGGTTAGGTTTATGGTTACATTTAGGGTTAGGGTTAGGTTTAGGGTTAGTGTTATTTTTAGTATTAGGGTTAGCGTTAGGGGTAGGGTTAGGTTTAAATTTAGTGATGGTATTAGGGTTAGGGTTTGTGTTAGGGTTAGGGATAGGGTTAAGATTAGGGTTATGGTTAGGGATAGGGATAGGATTAGGGTTGGGTTTTGTGTTTGTGTTAGGGTTAGCGTTAGGGTATGTGTTAGGGTTAGAGTTAGCATTAGGATTAAGTTTAAGGTTAGACTTATGATTAGTGTTAGGGTTAGGGTTAAGTTTAGTTTTAGGGTTAGGGTTAGGTTTAGGGTAAGTGTCAGAGTTAGGGTTAGGGTTAGGGTAAGTGTTAGAGTTAGGTTACAGTTACAGTTAGAGTTAGTGTTAGGGTTCGGGTTTGGGTTTTTGTAAGGGTTACTGTTAGTGTTAGGTTTAGTGTTATTGTTAGGGATAGGGTTATTTTTAGGGTTAGGGTTAGGTGTAGGGTTAGAAATAGTGTTAGGGTTAGGGTTAGTGTAATGGTTAGGGTTAGTTTTAGCATTAGTGTTAAGGTTTGGTTTAAGGTTTGTGTTAGTGGTAGGGTTAGGTTTAGAGTTACGTTTATGGTTAGGATTCAGGTTAGGTTTAGAGTTAGGGTTAGGTTAGGGTCAGATTTATGTATAGGGTTTGGGTTAGGGTTACATTTAGGTTAGGTTTAGGGTTAGGATTAGTGATAGAGTTAGGGTTAATATTAGGGTTATTGTTATGGTGAGGGTAAGGGTTCGTGTTACAGTTAGGATTAGGGTTAGTTTTAGGGTTAGGGTTAGGGTTAGAGTTAGGTTTAGGTTTAGGTTTCAGGTTAGGTTTCAGGATAGTTTTAAGGTTAAAGATAGATTTAGGTTAGTGTTATGGTTAGGGTCAGTTTTAGGTTTAGTGTTAGGATTTGGGTTAAGGATAGTGTTTAATTTAGAGTTAGACTTAGGTATAGGGTTACAGTTAGTGTTAGATTTAGTGTTAAGGTTAGGGTTAAGATTTGTGTTAGAGATAAGTTTAGGGTTAGTGTTAGGGTTACGAACAGGATTAGGAATAGAATTAGGTTTGGATTTGTAATAGGGTTAGTGTTACTGTTAGGGTTAGGGTTAGGATAAGGGTTAGCCTTAGTGTTAGGGTTTGTGTTAGGGTAAGTGTTAATGTTAGGTTTAGATTTAAAGTTAGGTTTAGGGTTAGTGTTAGGTTTAGGGTTAATGTTAGGATTAGGTTAGTGTTAGTGTTAGTGTTATGGTTATGGTTAGGGTTAGGGTTAGTGTTAGGGTTAGGTAAGGGTTATGGTTAGGGTTAGGGTTAGGTTAGGTTTAGTGTTAAGGTTTGGTTTAGGGTTTGTGTTAGGATAACGTTTAGTGTTACTGTTAGGGTTACGGTTCTGGTTATGTTTAGGGTTAGAGTTAGGATTACTGTTAGTGTTAGGGTAAGGGTTTGTGTTAGGTTTAGTGTTAGGGTTAAAGGTAGGATTAAGGTTAGTGAAAGGTTTAGGGTTAGAATTAGGGTTAGTGTGAGGGTTAGGGTTAGGATTAGGGTTAGTCTTAGGGTTAAAGATAAGTTTAGGGTTAGGATAAGTGTTAGGTTTAAGGGTAGGGTTACAGTTAGATTTAGTGTTAAGGGGTGAGTTAGGGTTAGGGCTAGTATAAGGTTAGGGGTAGAGTTAGGGTTAGGGTTAGAATTAGTGTTAGATTTAGGCTTAGGGTTAATGTTAGGGTTAGGATTATGGTTATGGTTAGTGTTAAGTTTAGTGTTAAAGTTAAGGTTTTGATTTGCATTAGGGTTAGTGTGAAATTTAGGGTTAGGATCAGGGTTAGTGTTAATGTTAGGGTTAGGGTTAGTGTAAGGTTAGTGTTAGGGTAGGGTTAGTGTTAGGTTTCGGTTTAGGGTTAGGATTTCTGTTATATATAGTGTTACGGTTAGGGTTAAGGTAAGGGTTAAGTTTAGGATTACCATTAAAGTTAGTGTTGGGGTTTGGGTAAGGGTTAGGTTTTGTGTTGGGGTTAGGGTTAGGGTTAGGTTTAGTGTTAGGTTCAGGGTTAGGTTTAAGGTTAGGTTTAGGGTTAGGATTAGAGTTAAGTTTAGTGTTAGGTTTAGGCTTATGACTTCTGTTAGGGTTAGGGATAGTATTATGGTTAGGTTTAGCGTAAGATTTAGGGTTAGAGTTAGGTTTAGGGTGTAAGTTTTAGTCTTTTGGTTATTGTTTTATTTAGGGTTAGCATTCAAAATAGGGTTGGAATTAGTGTTAAGTTTAGGATTAGTGAAAGGTTTAGGGATAGGGTTTGTATTAGGTTTAGGGTTAGGTTTAGTGTTAGTTTGAAAGTAAGGTTTAGGTTTAGGTTTAGGGTTAGGGTTAATATCATTGTTAGGGTTAGGTTTAGGTTTAGGATTATTTTTAGGGTTATTAATAGGGTTAGAGTTATGGTTAGGTATAGTTTTATGGTTAGTGTTAGGTTTAGGTTTAGTGTTAGGGATACTGTTAGGGTTAGGGATAGGGTTTGGTTTAGGTAAGTGTTAGTTTGAGGGTTTGAGTTAGGGTAAG
>NW_026006999.1:0-4422 GCF_001458135.2 Marmota marmota marmota
GTGCTTTTTTTGGAATATTTTTATAACATATGTTTTCATATCTAGTAGTGCAAGTTCTACATAGTATTTATTATTTTTCATAGTTAACATACATCCTTGTGGACTGTTATAACTTTAAAAAGCTTTAAAATTCTTGGACATATGAAACATTAATATAATATTTACCCCAATAAGCATTTATTATTACTTTTTCATCTATTTTTATAAGTTAGATTAATATAGAAAAAAAATATACTGTTAACTACTTTTTGATTGCTCTGGGATTTTTTTGATTACTATAAATAATGTTACTATGAATAATTTTTTCATGGTACTTATGTGTAAGAGTTTCTGGAATGGATAGGGAAAATGCCACAATTTGGACATGGATCTATGTAAGCTGGGTTGTAATAGATAGCATCAAATTATATTACAGGGTAACTGTAGGAAGCACTATGCTCAGTAGTAGTGTATGAATGTTCCCCATGATACATATTTTGCCTCATTCACATTGTCAAACATTTAAACACTTTGCCAATATACTATGTATGAAGAGTTGTTCTACACTGTGGTTTTATTTGCATTTTCTGGATTACTAATATTATTGAACATCTGACCAAGTTCCTGGATGATCTTAAGCAGAGCTGCCAGATTTACTTGACCATCTGCCTAACCAGAGACTCCTATTTCCATAAGGGAGAAATAAGTCATGGAATATTGGAATCGCTGTGTAATCACATTTGAGTCTAAAACTAATATGGAAAACTTGTCAGACAACAGACATTTTCTGTTTTGATCAAAACTTATTTTTATAAAAGCCAATTGTGAAAATAGAGAAAAGAAATTGCTAAAACATTGCATTCCCATATACTCTGTATGTTATCTCCCTTATTTTTCTTGCAGAATGTTACATTGCTACAATTAGTGAAACCATATTGATACCTATCTTAGTTCAAATTGCTATAAGAATATATGTCAGACTGGATAATCCTTTAGCAACAGAAATTTATTTATTTTAGTTATGGAGGCTTATAATTTTAAGATGTGTTTTCCAGAAGATTTAGTCTGGTCAGGGTCCATTCCTCCTAGAAAATGCCTTCTTTCATTTTTACATGTGACAGGGGAAGAGAGCTCTCTGGGGCCTCTTTTATAAGAGCAATAACCCCATTCATGAACATGGAGTTTTTGTGACTTAATCACACTCTGATAGTCCTACCTTCTAACACTATCACTTTCATGATGTGGTTTTGCTATGATTTGCATCTGAAATGTACCCCAAAGTCTCATGTGTTGAAGTGTTGGTCCCCAAAGCAGCAAAATTAGAGGTGAGGAATCGTGGAAGTGATTGAATCATGAGGTTTTTGATCTCTTTAATGGATTAATCCATTGAGGAATTCATGAATGAGTGGACTACTGGGAGATGGTGGAAGCTAGGGGGTGGGACCTAATTGGAATAAGTTTGTTCTCAGAGGTATGCTCTTGGAAGTATAACTTGTCTCCAGCCCCTTCCTTGCTCACTGTCTCTCTGGTTCCCAGCCACAATGAGGTGAACAACTCTGTTCCACTACATCTTCTCTACCACATTGTTCTGCCTCATCATAGACCCATAACAATAATGGAGCAGGCTGACTATAAATTAAAATTTCTGAAACATTGAGACAAAATAAATCTTTTCTCTTCTCAGTTGTTATTTTCAGGCATTTTGTCACAGCAATATAAAGCTGACAGACACAGGATTCAACATGGTTTTGTGAGGATGTAAATATTTGGAGCACAGCAATATTTTATTCTTTATGAAATACAGATTTAATTTTAACCTAATATCTTTTTTATTTCCCCAAGATCTAATTGTTAGTTGCTAAGTCTTATAAAGTCCCTCTGTACCATGGCAGTAAGAATTTCCCCATTTTGGTGAGCTTGACATTTTGAGAAGTTCTGTTGATGTACTTCGAAGGATATCCTATATAGGAATTTGTTTAATGTTCTCCCCATTCTTATATTGAGATGTGGATTTTAGAAAGGGATATAATGGTGAAAATTGACATATAAATAACATTATATAAAGGATAGATACTATCAATATGATTTATCACTTTTGATCTTGTTCATCTCAGTGGCCATATTCTTCCATTGCAAAGGAAGACAATATGCACAATTCAAAATTGGGTGTTTGAAGTGACTTTATACCTTTCATAAAAATAAACCCAAAATGGTTTGTAGACCTAAATGGAAAATTCTAAATCAACACTACTAGAATAAGGCATAACAGATAATTCAGAAGACTTTGGGTTTGATTATGACTTTTCAGAAAAGATATCAAAGGTACAATCTATGAAAGAAAAAAATTGATAATCTGAATTTTATTCAAATTAAAAACTTCTCTGTGAAAGACATTCTGAATAAAATGAGAAAAAAAACAACATACTGAGAGAAAACATTTGCAAAGACATATTTGATAAAATAATGTTCTCTTAAATAGCCAAAGAACTCTTAAAATTGAATATTAAGAAAATGATCAACTCAATTTTAAAATGAGCAAAATATCTAATCGAACATCTCACAAAGAAGATATAAACAAACTAAATAAGTACATTAAAAGATGCTTAGCATGTCATTAAAAAATTAAAAATTAGAAAACTGAAATACAAGTATATCCTAGTAAAATGGCTATTGTTCAAAACACTGACAAAAACAAATTCTATAAGAATATGAAGCTCTAAGATCTCTCATTCATCGATGAAAGGAGTGAAAAATGGCATACCCATTTTAGAAGATATTTTGCATTATCTTATGAAAAAAATGCAAGAACCAGCATGGTATTTGTTCAAATATGTTGAAAAAATATGTCCACCCAAAAACTACACACATAGATTTATAGCTGTCTTATTTATAATTGACAAAACATGCAATATCATGATGTCCTCCCATATTTAATGATTTAAATATTAATATGTAAATATTAATAAATAGTATTCATTGCTTAAAAGGTGGAGGTAGCAAATATGTATTACTAAGTGAAAACATTCAATCTGAAAAATGTATACTTTAGGATTTCAACTATACAACAACATTCATGAAATTGCAAAACTATGGAGACAGAAAAGTGATCTCTGCTTGTAAAGCCTAAGTGATAACTGAGTGGTGTACATAGGAATCTAGGGCAATGAAACAACTGTAGGTGATGCCATAATGGTGTATAAAATGTATGTGAATGGTCACTACACATGCCACTATGCCCTTGTCCAAAGTCATACAATGGACACCCTTAAGAGTGGGCAATGAACACTAACATGCACTAATTTACAGCAGACTATAAATTAAAATTTCTAAAAGTTTTTGGACTTTGGACAATAATGATGTATCAATATTGGTTTATTGATTATAACAAGTCCACCACTTTGGTGAGGAATGCTGATGATGAGGGAGGCTGTATTCCTATGTGAGGACGAGGTATGTGTCAATGCTCACGTATTCTGCTCAATTTTTCTGTGACCCTATAGTTATCCTTAAAATAAAGTCTAGGGAAAGAAAAGGAATACAGTTAGGTTCATAATGGTGTCTAATATTAATTTAAATGCAACCACTAAAATAATTAAACAGTTATACCTAGTAAGCAACCAAAGGACAGAAAACAGAATCATAAAATATAGTCAATTATTCCAAAAGAACAAAATGAGAACAACATTCATGAATGGAGTGCAACTTCTCATTTGTCTGGTTGCATATGATGTAGAGTTACACAGGTCATGTAATCATATAAGCCCATAGGGTAATAATGTACAGTTCATTCTATTACCATTTCTATCCCTGTGGCCAGTCAGATGAATGAGGAGTTTACTCCATTTACATAAGATGTGTCAAAATGCATTCTACTGTCATGTATAACGAGTTAGAACAAATTTAAAAAATTTAAAAATGAGAACAAGCTGGATGAGTTAGAAACCAGATTTTAAAACACTATCATAGCTATGAGTACACAAAGAGAGTTAGAAGATATAAATTTAATAAAGGAAATGACAAGCCTGTGCTAGAAAGGAAGAGGTCTGTGGCTTTGGTCCTCCCCTGAGCTTCTTGGTTTTGCCCTCCCTCTGCTCTGATCTGTGCACATGGATAGTAGCAGTACATTTTCATTATCCCCATTTCCAAAAATTTCACTGAATACTCTTTATTAACTGTTCCTATTACTTTTGAATTATCAGTCTACATAAGAAGGAAAGAAATAAACATAAAATCAATAGTTAAAAAAATCTCCAAATATAAACACTCTGAATCCTAAATGTGTGTAGTAAAAATGCTAGATCTAGAGATTACTTTGAAGATTACGTTGGATTTGAGGATTATTTTCAATGTAAGATCAAATAGGTACTCTTAAGAAAGCTTATAATTCTCTTTTTGAAATGAAAGTCTAAAGTTTAGAATTTTCACAGAAACTACATATATAAC
>NW_026007000.1:0-4421 GCF_001458135.2 Marmota marmota marmota
TTTCCTGGACTTCATTAGCATTTCAAGAGTTGCTCAACTTTTCCAGGAATTCATTCTCATGGCCTCCATTTTAGATTTCACTCGATATTAGACCCGATTTACCTAACTACACTGACTACCTAACTTTAAATCTGGCTTCATTATCATTCATTTGATCACAAAATAGAGCCTCCTAGAGTTTCCACATGCATATATGTACGCATATAATTTTGTTTATTATTATTATAATTTTAGTTAGTATTGCCTCTAACTTGGTATGTGTTTTTATTTGTTAAAATACTATTGAAATTAACTAAATGCACGTTTGCTTTTTTTCTTCTATAAGCAATGTGTATCTCTAATACATTTATTTCTAAATAATAGTTTATATTTATATTATTAGCAATTCTTCCCCACTGTATCTTCTAATTAATTGGCACCAAATAGATGTGTACCTCCGCCATCATGTTTGCAGTGTGCGTTCTTTCCTGCTCTTGAGATACTTTGTTTTTCTCCTTTAGTACTATTATTGTTTTGTGAAGGAAATACTGCAGAGTATATCTTACAGAGGGTTAAGTTCTAAAATCAGGAAATGAAGCACAGAGGGCAAAGTCAAAACCTTTCTCAAATGCCCTCTAAATAATGCATGAGTAGAGAGTATTCGGTTCTTTGAACTATTTCTAAATCCATCCAAGAATCCTGGCTGAATATAACTAAGCCAGGTCGCCATGACCACGAGAAGGTGGATTTCACTGGGGATTGTGAAAGACACAGTGATCTTCAGAGATTTTACTCTGTTACTTTAGAAATCACCTCTCATCTTTTTACTTCTTTCTTTGTCTTTTCTTCTCTCCTTTTCTTTTTCCAAAGGTAGATAAACAACTGGTGTTCAATTGATAGAGGAGAAAATTTCAGAGGAAGATCATCAATAAGTGTCTGATGTGAGGGGTGCACTGTAGATGAATACCTGGGTTTCAGGCCTTCTACTATCTATGTTGCATCAATATGTTAAAATCATTTCTCTGATAGTTCTTTCCAGTCCTTTTTTCCATTTGTGAGCTTGCATTTTTTATTCCTTCTTGTGATTCTGTGGGGTTGAGAAATAAACACATGTGTGAGTTTTCAAAGTAAACTAGGCTTCTATATCTTTCATATCATTCTTT
Source organism: Marmota marmota marmota (assembly GCF_001458135.2). Classification (NCBI taxonomy): domain Eukaryota; kingdom Metazoa; phylum Chordata; class Mammalia; order Rodentia; family Sciuridae; genus Marmota; species Marmota marmota. The sequence continues at coordinate 1,143 of NW_026007000.1, forward strand.
TCCAGTAAATATTTCTCTCATTTGCTTTTCTCTCTCCCTTTCTGCCTTTTTCTTTCTTGTTTCAACTGTCCTACCATTCTTTTTTCAGCAAAGCCTTTCTTAAGACATAGTATCTTATGATATAGCATCATAAAATCTTACGACATAGTATCATAAAAGCAACAGCCTGCTAGGTGCAGTGGCACACGCCTGTAATCCCAGCCACTGGGGAGGCTGAGGCAGAGGATTGCATGTTAGAAACCAGTTTCAGCAACTTAGTGAGGCCCTAAGCAACTTAGCAAGATCCCATCTCAAAAAAAAAAAAATAAATAAATAAATAAAATAAGTAAATCAAAAGGGCTGGGGATATGGCTCAGTGGTTGAGTGCCCCTGGTTTCAATCCCTGGTACCAAATAAATAAATATAAGCAACACGCTTTTACCAGGTTTGGGTAGGAAAATGTCATATGAAAAATAATGAATGTATTTGGTTTTTCACAGTTACCACATTTTAAAATATTTTGAGATTCAGTCTTTAATACATCAAGTGTAAAGTGGAAAGATTTTCATGAAAAATAATGAAGAGGAGACAATACTCATAGACCAGATTTAAATTTGCACATTATTTTTGCTCACCAGCCAAAGGTCACCAGGAACACATGTACTGTCGAACAAGTTGCTTTTATTAATCTTTGTAGTGAGAAGGAATATCCTCCTTGGAGAACTGTGATAGATCTTACAGTGAGTGAATTTGAAGTTTTCAGGTAGTAGGGCTGTACTATGGACTGGATATGTTGTCAGGAAGCAGGGTTATTTTGTGACTCGGTGTCTTAATAAATCTTATCTAGGAAGAATGACATCTTGACCCAAAGATAAAGCCATAATTGGGAAAAAAATTTTTTTAAAAAGCAATCTTCCCGGTAGGGAGACCTGCGACCGACCGGCAGCACAGGCCCAGGGGCCCGCCGGCATGGTAGACATGTCACCACAATTGGAGGAGGGGGAGAGCAGAGCCACTGCCCGCGCCTGCAAGGTAGGCAGAACTGTGACCAACCGGCAGAACAAGCCCAGCGGCCCGCTAGCGTGGTAGACACATCAACCCAATTGGAGGAGGAGCAGAGCAGAGCCGCTGCCCCCTCCGGCAAGGTAGGCAGACCTGCAACCTGGAGAACAGACCAAGCAGCCCGCCAGAGTGGTAGACAGATCAACCCTATTGAAGGAGGGGCTCAGCCGTTGCCTGCAAGGTAGGCAGACCACGCGACCTGGAGGAGGGGCCCAGTGGCCTGCAAGGGTGATAGACAGATCACACCAATTGGAGGAGGAGCACAGCCGCCGCCCCCCCCCTGCAAGGGAGACTTTGCAACTATACAAGAGCAATATAAATATATAGGGGAAAATTCAATAACACAACAGTTTCACCAAGCAGAAAGAAATGCGAGCAGTATGAAAAGACAAGGAAAGAAAGGACCACAAGCAATGCAGGTCAACTCAACCTTAGAAGAGGTAATAGCTGCAGCAGATAGAATGTCAGATAAAGAATTCAGGATTTACATGCTTCAGATGATCTGGAGTCTCAAGGAAGACATTAGACAGCAAAATCAGACAATGAAAGATCACTTCAACAATGAATTACATAAACAAATCCAAGAAGCAAAGGATCAACTATACAGGGAGATAGAGGTTATAAAAAACAAACAAACAGAAATCCTAGAAATGCAGGAAGCAATAAACCAACTTAAAAACTCAAATGAGAATACTACCAGCAGAGTAGAACACTTAGAAGATAGAACATCAGACAATGAAGACAAAGTATTTCAACTTGAAAAGAACATAGACAGCTCAGCGAGACTCTTAAGAAACCATGAGCAGAAATCCAAGAAATATGGGATAACATAAAGAGACCAAACTTAAGAGTCATTGGGATACAGGAAGGTATAGAGGTTCAAACCAAAGGAATGAGCAATCTGTTCAATGAAATAATACGAGAAAACTTCCCAGACTTGAAGAATGAGACAGAATCCCATATCCTAAAAGCCTACAGGACGCCGAATGTGCAAAATCATAAGAGATCCACACCTAGACACATTATAATGAAGATGCACAACATACAGAATAAGGAGAGAATTTTAAAAGCTTCAAGAGAAAGGAAGCAGATTACATTTAGGGGTAAACCAATCAGGATAACAGTTGATCTTTCAACACAGACTCTGAAAGCTAGAAGATCCTGGAACAACATATTTCAAACGCTGAAAGAAAATGGGTTCCAACCAAGAATTGTGAATCCAGTGAAATTAAGCTTCAGGATGGAAGATGAAATTAAAACCTTCCACGATAAACAAAAGCTAAAAGAATTTGCAGCTAGAAAACCATCTCTTCAAAACATCCTCAGCAAAACATTACAGGAAGAGGAAATGGAAAATAACAATGAAAACCAACAGTGGGAGGTAATACAGTAAAGGGGGGAAAAATAATCAAAGAGGAAAAAAAAACATGTTAAGTAACATAAATAAACAAATATGGCTGGAAGAACAATCCATATCTCAATAATAACCCTAAATGTTAATGGCTTAAACTCACCAATTAAGAGACACAGGCTAGTAGTGTGGATCAAAAAAAAAGATCCAACAATATGCTGCCTACAGGAGACGCATTTGATAGAAAAAGACATACATAGACTGAAGGTGAAAGGTTGGGAAAAATCATATCACTCATATGGACTTCGGAAACAAGCGCGAGTGTCCATACTTATATAAAATAAAATAGATTTCAAGCCCAAGTTAATCAAAAGGGATAAAGAGGGACACTACATACTGCTTAAGGGAACCATACACCAACAAATATAACAATCATAAATATATATGCTCCAAACATTGGTGCAGCTATGATCATCAAACAAACTCTTCTCAAGTTCAAGAGTCTAATAGACCACTATACAATAATTATGGGAGACTTCAACACACCTCTCTCACCACTGGACAGATCTTCCAAACAAAAGTTGAATAGAGAAACTATAGAACTCAATAATATAATTAATAACCTAGACTTAATTGACATATATAGAATATACCACCCAACATCAAGCAGTTACACTTTTTTCTCAGCAGCACATGGATCCTTCTCAAAAATAGATCATATATTATGTCACAGGGCAACTCTTAGACAATATAAAGGAGTAGAGATAATACCATGCATCTTATCTGATCATAATGGAATGAAACTGGAAATCAACAATAAAAGAAGGAAGGAAAAATCATGCATCACTAGGAGAATGAACAATAGGTTACTGAATGATCAATGGGTT
>NW_026007001.1:0-4420 GCF_001458135.2 Marmota marmota marmota
CCAATCCTATATATTACCCTAACCCAAAACATTTCCCTAATGATGTACCTAGCCCTAATCCTAACCTTAACCCTATGAGTACTATAATATTATCCCTAGAAGTAACACTAAAGCTAACCCTCACCCTAGCCCTAAACCTAGTTCAAAAACCTAACCCTTATGCTAAACATAAATGTAAGCCTAAACTGAGTTTTAACCTTAACCCTAACCAAAATTCAAGACCTATTCTTAACCATAAAACTAGCCCTAAACTTAGCTCTAATCCTATCCATTACACAAACCATAACCCTTACCCTAATGCAAACCCTAGACCTAACCTCAACCCTATCGCTAACCCTAACCCTATCAATTACCCTAAACCTAATGTAAACTCTTAACAAAACCCTATCATTACCCTAACCCACACCCTAATGCTAATTCAAGCCCTAACCCTAGACCCTAACATCAACCAAACTCTAACACTGACCCTGGTCCTAATAAATCACCTAGCTCTAAAAGTGATTTTTACACTAAACCTCACCCTTACACTAGACATAGACATAACCCTAATCCAAAAACTATCCCCGGCTGTAAGCTTAGACATGACATTAGCCATAGCCTTAATTCTAGCCCTAATCCTAACACAAACCCCAGCCCTCATCCTGGCCCTAAACCTAGCCTTAATCCTAACTCTAAACCTAACTTTAGGCCTAACCCAAAAACTAACCCTAGCCCTAATCTTAGCCCTAATTTAGTCCTATTCCTAACCCTAGCCCTAACCCTAGCCCTACGACTAATTCTAACTCTCACCATAGACGCATTCTTAGTTCTAACCCTATCCCTTATCTGAACACTAATCCAAGCCCTAACCATAGCCCTAACTCTATCCCTATAATTAGCTCTAGCCCTAACTTAGATCTAATTTTAACTCTAAATCAAACCCTAACCCTAACCCTAATTCTAAATCTAACTTTAACCCTAGCCCTAAAACAAAACCGAGCTATAGCCCTAACCCTAACCCTAAACCTAAACCAAACCCTAACCCCAACCCTAACATTAGCTCTAATTCTAGTTTTAAGCTGAAAACTAAAATTAACACTGACCCTGAATCTAACCATAATTCTAACCCTAAACCCAAACTTAACACTAGACCTACCACTAACCCTAACCCTAAATTTAACACTAATTGTAACCCTGGTACTTACATAAGCCTTACTCCTAACCCTAGCACTAACTTAACCCAAAACCTAGCCCTAATCCAAGACCTAACCCGAGTTTTAACCTTAACCTTAATCCTAACTCTTGCCCTAATCAAAACCATAACCCTAGCCCAAACCCTAATTCTAAACCTATAGATTGCCGTACCGATGACCCTAGGCCTAAACCTAACCCTTTCTATAATCCTAAACCTATGCATTATTTTAAACCAAACCTAAACCCTAAACCTCAACCTATCATTACACTAACACTAACCATAACGCTAATTCCAGCCCTAACTTTAAACCTCAACCTATCACAAACTTCTAACCCAGAACTTGACCCTAATAATACCCCTAGTTCTAAACCTGACCCTAACCCTAAACCTAACCCTTACATTACCTGTAGCCATAAACCTAATCTTAAAACTATCTTTTACCATAACCCTAGATCTGATATTAGCCCTAGCCCTAATCCTAGTCCCAACCCTAAAAAGAACCATAGCCCTCATCCTAGCCCCAAACCTAGCCTTAATCATAACCCTAACCTTAACCGTAGCTGTAACCCTAATTCTAACCCTCACCCTATCTCTAAACCTAGCTATAACACCATTCTTTACCCTAAACTTAACCCTAACCCTAACACTAGGCCTAAGGTAAACACTAACCCTAGCACTAATCCTAGACCTATTTTAACCCTATCCCTAACCCTAACCCTAACCCTAGCCCTAAGAGTAACTCTAACTCTCACACTAGCCCTATCCCTACTTCTATCCCTGTTCATTACCATAATCCTAACACTAGCCCTAACTCTAGCCCTAAACCTAGCCATAACCATTGCCTAATTCTTATTCCTAGTCCTACCCTAGATCTAACCCTAACTCTGAATCTAACCCTAACCCTAAGCCTAAGCCTAACATTAACACTAGCCCTAGTCCTAATGCTAATCATAAAACTAGCCCTAAGCATAACCCATGCAGTAAAACTAACCCGAGCAATAGCCCCAAACTTAAACCTTAATGTAAACTAAACATTAACACTACACCTAGACCTAATACTAACCCTAATTCGAGTCCTAAACTTAACCATAATACTAACCCTAACTCTTACTCATATCCTAACACTCACCCTAGCTCTAAACACCACCCTAACCTTAAACTGAACCTCTACAGTAACCGTAGCCTTAATTTGAGTCCTAACCCTAACCCTAAAACTAAACCTGACCCTGACTATTAACCTAACACTAGCACTAGCTCAAAATTTCACCCTAACATTAAACCTAATCCTAATACTATAGGTTTAACCACTAACCATAACCCAAAAACTAACCTAAAAGCCCTAGTTCTTACGTTAGCCATTGCTCTAACTCTAGCCATATCCCTAACACAATAACTGGCCCTAATCTGAACCCTAAACCTAGCTTTAACCCTAACCCTAGCCCTAAACTTAGCTCTAACCCTATCCCGTACCCTATGCCAAACCCTAAGCCTAATGCTAATCCTAATGCTAATCCTAATCCTTAACCTAACCAAAACACTAACCCTATTATTAGTCCTAACCCTAGTCCTCATTCTAGCTCTAAACATATCCCAAACCCCAACCCTAACCCTGACCCTTATTCTGACCTTAACACTAATCATGGTTCTAAACCTGAACCTAACCCTAAACCAAAACCTAACACTAGCCCTACTCGTAACATTATACCTAAACCTAACCCTAACACTAGCCTTAAACCTAAACCTAATCCTAATTTTTCCATAACTCTAGCCCTAGATTTAAAGAAAAACCTAGCCCTAACCCTAACAATAACACTTAGCCTAAAGCCAAACACTAATCCTTCCCTTAGACTTAACCCTAGTCCTGATTTTGGATTTCACATTAACCATAATCCTAAACTGAACACTGACTCTGACACTAACAGTAACACTAGCTCTAAACATCACCATAACCCTAAACCTAACCCTAAAACTATACTTAGCTCTAACATTAAACCTAAAACTAGCCCTTATCATAACAAAGTTCTTACATTTGCCATAGCCCTAACCTATTGCAAAACCTAGCCCTAAACAAAGCCGTACCCTAGTTTTAACCCTAAAGCTAACCATAACCCTAGCCTTAGCCCTAACCCTAAACCTAAACCTAACCCTAGACCTAATCCTAAGCATAACACTAGCCCTATCACAGGCTCATTACCCTAGTGATATTGATAACCCTAACGCTTCTGCTAACCCTAAGCCGAAACCTAATTCTACCCCTAACCCTAACCCTATCCATTACCCTACACCTAACCTGAACTCTAAACCTAAAACTATCATTAATCTAATCCTAAATGTAATGATAACTCAAGACTTAAACCTAAACCTTAATCTAATAAAAACCCTAACTCTGACTCTGACCCTAATAATACCCATAGCTCTAAACCTGTCCCTAACAAGAAAACTGACCCTTTAATAGACTTAGGTATAAACCTAACCTTAAAACTCTCTCTAACTGTAACCCTAGTTCTGACATTAGCCCTAGGTCTAATCCTAACGCAAAACTTAGCCCACATCCTAGCCATAAACCTCACCTTAATCATAAACCTATCCCTAACCATAACCCTAATTCTAATCCTCACCCTAGTCCTAAAAGTAGCTATAATCCCATCCCTTAACCTAAACCTAACCCTAACCCTAATGCTAACACTAACCCTAGCCCTAAACCTAGGCCTAACAGTAACACTAACCCTAGTCCTAATCTCTAATTTAGCCCTATCCCTAACCCAACCCTAACCCTAGCTCTAAGACAAACTCAAAATCTCACCCTAGCCTTATACCTAATTCTAAACCTATCCCTTACCATGACCCTAAACATAGCCCTAAACTTAGCCCCTAATCCTAGCCCTATCCTTACCCATAGCTCAAAGCCTAGATCTAAACCTAAATCTAAATCTACCCTAAACCTAAGCCTAAACCTCACACTAACACTAGCCCTAATCCTAACATTAATCCTAAAACTACCCCTAACTCTACCCTTATCCCTAAACCAAAACCGAATCATAACCCTAACCCTAACACTTAACCTAAACCAAACCCTAACCCTACACCTAGCCCTAATCCTTTCTCTAATTCTAGTCCTAAAACTAATCTGAAAACTAATCTGGACCCTGACTCTGACCCTAACATTAAACCTATCTATAAACAGCATCATAACTGTAAACTTAACCCTAACACTAGACGTAGCCCTAACACTGTCCCTATCACTAG
>NW_026007002.1:0-4420 GCF_001458135.2 Marmota marmota marmota
GAAACAACTATTCAGAATCATTGCTAGAAAGGTAGAGTAGCTACATTATGTTCACAGGTAGGGCAACTCACCTAGGGTACAGCATAATAGAATTTGAGAGGTAAGGGACAGCTTTATATGCCTTTTCTCTCTATCCAGGAAGGCCATGTACTTCCTTAATAGAAAAATGGTATATAAGAGAATACCATTTGCACAAAGACTTTCTCCAGAGGGGAGGCAAGAGAACTAATATTTATTGAGCACTTACTAATTGCTCCAATAGTCTAATCTATATGGAGGTGGTAGTGTTATCCTCATTTTCCAGAAAAATAATGAAAAAAGTGTTAAATAATTTTCCCAAGGTCATTCAACTGGTATATTGCAATTCTGGGATTTGAACTTAAAGCTGACTGTAGCCCACACTTCTTCCCTGGATTTTGTTTCACCTTTTTATTTTGGTACTGGGAATCAAACCCAGGCCCTCATGCATGCTAGGCAAGAGCTTTACCACTGAGCCACACCCCTAGCCTGATTTTATTGCATTTTAATAGCAAAGGGGTTTATGTGACATATCCTATAGCCAGAGACCAGAAGTAAAAATAAAATGTCCTATCCTCCAAATATCTTTTAATCAAACTATTAAATATGAAATCTTTAGAAGGAAACCTTTATGAAAGTATATCCTATTTTATCATAATATGCCCTTGCAAGGTGTTAGTATGTAATAAAAACATATTAAAAACAAACCCTGTTGTTACTGCTGACCTATACAATATTCTTGAACAAAGGAAATAATTACAAAGAATTTATTACAGTTTTAACATTAACCCCTCCTATTTTCTTTTCCTTGTCACACACAGTCCGATGCTTCCTAAGTTTATATGCTAATATTTCCTATGTTAGTATAGATATTCCAAAACATTTGGTTGCTTTCATAGAATATTCCCATGTGAATATCTTTATCAAGTTAAAAAAAAAAAAAAACAACAAATAAACCTCTGCTGCAGACACATGTCGGAGAATCATTCTCACCCCATAGGCACAAATCCAAACTCTTGTTTTCATTAAATGGGTTGGTTTGTACATGTGCACATGCATGCAGAGGATCTATTCTCTTGTAGGATAGGAACAATTTCCCAGGCAGCCAACCCTCCTGGTGTGACCCAGGGGAACTCAGCAGGTTGAAAGCTGCACACTATAGCTCAATGCAGCCTTGAATCCAGCCCAAATGCTGTTTTGCTCAAGCAGAGCAAACCACACAGGCCCTTCTTTCATGAAGTCTCCCTCAGCCCCCTACCCAACCCTTCTTGGCTTCAACCCAATTATGGAGCTCCCACACTGGCAGGATTAAATGTAGCAGAAAACAAGTCAGGGCAATTATTTGAGAACTTAGCCTAAAGATATACCCCAAAGAATTTGGGAAAAGATAAAAAAAGATCAGAGAAAATTAAAAATGTATAATCTAACAAATCAAAGATAACTAATGTTTTGATCTAAAAATAGAGATTGCTTATCCATGAAATGAATACATGAATTACTATAAAATGTATTACAAACAGCTCAAAGAAGTATAAGGTAATATGTGAAAGTCTCCTTCTCCTGCTTATCTCATTCTTATTGCCCAGAGGGCATCACAGATTAAGGTTCCTTGTGATACTTTCCACACATTGTCATATTCAAGTATATCTGTACATTCTTTTCCTCCTACAAATGGAAGCCAAGGATAAGATCACAGATTGTAAGATGAACTGTGTTTGGATTCATCTTGACAAATTTAATTGTGTGCTCTGTGGAAAGTTATGTGGGCTTTCTGTGCCTCAGTCTCCTATTTAGGAAAGGGGAATAAATAGTATTAGCCACTTCATAGGGCTGTTAGGAGGATTAAATGAGTTGCTGTATCCCAAGTACTTAAAACAGTGTCTGCTATGTATTAAATGCTATGCTAAGTGTCAGTACTAATTTTTACAAGGACTTTATTGAAATAAATTTTTCATATCATAGAATTATTTTAAAGTGTACAATTCAGTGATTTTTTAGTAACATTACTGAGTGGTATAATCATCACCAGAAATCAATTTTAGAACATTTTCAGCCTCTTATAAGATCTCCTGTGTTCATTTACATTTAATCACTATTCCTGTCCCCCAAACATAGGTGATCATTAATTTACTTTCTCTTTTTTTAAGTATTTCATAGAAATGGAATCATACAATATTTGGTCGCTTGTGTTTTTCTTTTTCATTTCAAAAAATGTTTGAGATTCATCTATAATGCAATGTGTATTAATAGTCTGTTCCATTTTATTGCTGAATAGTATTTCATGGCATGGATAGACCACATTCTGTCTATCCATTTGCCAGTTGATGGACATTTCGGTTGGATCCAACTTTTGGCAATTATTAATAATGCTATTGTAAACATTTCCATGTAAGTCTTTATGTGGATATATTAAACTCATCCTAAGTATTTTATTCTCTTGACACTATTTTAAGTGATAGTTCATTCTTTGATTTTGATTGGTGCATTGCTTGTGCTCAGAAATGCAATTGATTTTATGTGTTGGTCTTATGTCCTGTGGCCATGATGTTAATTTGAATGCCTTGGGATTTTCTATATACGTGATTATGTCATATGTGAATAGAATATTTGTACTTCCACCTTTCCAGTCTGGATGATTTATTTTATTTTTATTGCCTCATTGTACTGGATAGAACTTCCAGTACAATTTTAAATAAAAGTAGCAAGAACACATATTTGTGTCTTGTTTCTGATCTTAGAGAAAAGCTTTCAATCTTTTAAAACTAAGCATGATGTTAACTGTGGATTTTTCATAAATGCCCTTTTATCAGGTTGAACAAGTTCTCTTCTACTCCCAGCTGAATATTATATTTTTTATCATGAAAGGGTGTTATATATTTCCAAAACCTTTTTGTGTCTACTGAAGAAATTGAATTTTATATTTTATATAATAATTTAATTGATCATTTTAGGTATATCATTACATTGATTGCTTTTCATGTTGAACCAGTAGTCCATTCTTGGGATGAATTCTACTTGGTCAAAGTTTATAAAAGCTTTCTTATATTGCTGGGTTTGGTTTGCTGGCATTCTTTTGAGGTTTTTGTGTCCATATTCACAAGGGATTTTTGTCTGTAGTTTTTCTGTGATATCTTTGTCTGATTTTGGTATCGGTAACATTGACTTCATAGAACGAATTGTGAAGTGTTCCTTCCCATTATAATGTTTGAAAGAGTTTGTGAAGGATTGGTATTAGTTCATCTATTAACGTTTGATGGAATTAATTAGTAAGCACAGGTTCTGAACTGTGTTTTTCTTTTTGGAAAGTTTTTCGATTCACAGTTTGATTCACAATTCAATTTCTTGTTATAAATCTATTCAGATTTTCTATTTTTTGAGTTAGTTTTGATAGTTTGTGTTGTTCTAGGAATTTATCTATTTCTTGTTTTTTATTTAATTTAGGTTCCATGTGATTGTCCATAGTGTTCCCTTATAATGCTATTGATACTCTAAGTTTGATAGTGATGTCTGTTCTTTCATTCATAATTCATTAATTTGAGGTTTCTTCCTCCACCCTTTTGTCAGCCTAGATAGATTTATCAATTTTGTTGACCTTTTTAAGGAATCAACTTTGGTTTTATTAATTTTCTTTGTTTTTCTATTCTCTAAGGCAATTAGTTCCACACTAATCATTTTAATATCCTTTGTATTTAATTTGCCCTTTATTTTCTACTTTCTTAAGGTAGAAATTTATATTATTGATTTTGAGATTTTTTTAAAAAAATATTTTTTTAGTTGTAGATGGACACAATATTTTAGTTGTATGTGGTGCTGAGGATCAAATCCAATCCCTTTCATATTCGAGGTAAGCACTCTACCACTAAGCTACAACTCCAGCCCTTGAGATCTTTTTAATCATAGGCATTTAGAGGGATAAATTTCTCAATAACTGTTACTTTGGCTATATCCAGTACATTTTTATTTGTGTGATTTTGTTTCAATTCAGATAAAAGGACTTCCTAGTTTCTCTTGGAGTTTCTTCCTTGACATATGAGGTTTTTAGAAATGTGTTGTTATATTTCCTCCTTGTTATCTTTCTTTTGTTCTAATATAATACCATTTTGGCCACATGACAGACTTCATATAATCTTACTCTTTTAAAATTTACTAACACTTGTTTTATAGCCTACATAAGTTTTCCTGCCCAATGTTCTTGATAAAATTTGTATTCTGCTTCTGTAAGGCAGAGTGTTCTATAGACTTTTGTTAGATTGTTAGTTTCTTATGTTCTAGTATCTATTGATCTTCTGCCTACTTTCTATGTCTGTTGTTGAATGTGGGGTATTAAAATATATATTATTGTTGCATTATCTATTTCTACCTTCAATTTTCTTAACTTCATGTATTCTAAGGCTTTTTTGTT
>NW_026007003.1:0-4420 GCF_001458135.2 Marmota marmota marmota
CCCCTCACAGATTGTTTCTTTTGCTGAGAAGAAACTTTTTAGTTTGAGTCCATTGTGGGAGACCAACCTTGAACGTGACTGAGTCACACTCCCAGGCTGGGTGCTGTGGTGCTCAGTCACAGAAATGTGGCAGAGATTTCCCCATCCTTCTTGGGTTTGGGGAATGGTGTCTAGTGCATGAGTGTGTCTTGCTACAGCCCCATGGATGAAGCTACACTCACCTGTTCCTTTGTAATATAATCCCTTGCCCTGTTTAGGATAGAATCTTCCATGGAAGTGCCTTGTGTGTGTCCCCTTCTCTTACTGGCCCTTGGGTGTGGCCTACCCAGATGTCAGTCAACCTGCTGACAGTGGACATCAAGAAGATAGACTGAAAAGGTTTCCTCCTGAAACCTGACCCCTTGCCTCATTTGAATAGCTTCTCCTCAATAAAAGGGGTTAGCGCCTGCTCTCTCTCTCTCTTCCTGCGGACACTTAAGGTCAGAGGAGGTGTCACAGTGACCCCAAAGAAAAAGGTATTTGTGTCTCCTGTGTGGTTATTTTGTGCAGCCCAGTTAGCCCAGTTGACCTAGAGTGACCCTTGAGCCTTTTAGTCCCGAGAACAAAAATCCAGCAGACCATCCCATTTATTGCTTCTTGATTTTCTTTCTTGTGCCACAGGAGTCTTATTAAGGAAGTTGGGGCCTAATCCCACATGAAGGAGATTAGGGCCTACTTTTTCTTCTATTAGACTTAGGGTCTCTGGTTGTATTCCTAAGTCCTCAATCTATTATGAGTTGAGTTTTGTTGCATGGTGAGAGACAGGGCTTTATTTTTATTTTGTTGCATATGGATTTCCAGTTTTCCCAGCACCATTTGTAGAAGAGCCTATCTTTTTTCCATTGCATGTCTTGGCACCCTTGTCTACTATAAGATAATTGTAGTTTTGTGGGGTAGTCTCTGTGTCCTCTATTCTGTACCATTGGTCTACCAGTCTATTTTGGTGCCAATACCATGCTGTTCTTGTTACTATTGCTCTGTACTATTGTTTAAAATCTGGGATAGTGATGCCACCTGCTTCACTCTGGGGATGGAGGCCTGTTTGCCTGTGTACCTTATGGAAATGGCAGGGATCAGTGGATTGGGGCTTCTGTAGTGGATGATGTGCAGAAATTTCCAACTTATTTTTTTCTATTAACACATGATTGAAATCATATAAACAAAAACTATTCATCAAAAAAAAAAAATAAAATAAAAAGTAGTGTTCTTGGGGCTGGAGTTGTGGCTCAATGGTAGAGAGCTTGCCTAGCATGTGCGAGGGCCTGGATTCTATCCTCAGCTCCACATATAAATAAAGGTATTGTGTGCAATTACAACTAAAATATAAATAGATATTACAAATAAATAAATAAAATGTACTATTCTTTGGTGAAGATACTATGTAAGCTAGAACTAGCCACCACATCTGGTTTATGGCTCAGTTCTCCAACTCCCAGTTGACTTCATGCTATAAATCTCTTGAGGTCTTTTAATCCTAAATCTTGGCTAAACTCTTCAGGTTTATCCTGTTGGCCTCAAAAATCCTGAGCAGTGGTTTACCTGTGTGTGTGTTCATTACTACAGTAATCAGTTATGTGCTTTCCTTGAAATTGAAGTGAGATGCAACTCTCCGTGCAACCCCAGTTATAAAACCACAGGCAACTATATGCTACATGGTTCTTGCAAAAGAAATTCGAGAACCATGCCAACACAAACAGACATTTCCACATGTGAAGCAAATCAAATGCCATTTCTTGCAACCAGAGATCTTTATGCCAAATATTCGGCTGTGGGCTGGGGATGTAACTCCGCAGTAGAGCCCTTACTTGTTTAGCATATGTGAGGCCCAGGGTTAAATTTCCAGTCCTGCAAAAATTTTAAATTAAATTTTAAAAGGGTTAGGCTCAGTGGCAGAGCTTTTTACTACCATGCCATGAGGTCCTGGATTCAAAGCTCAGCACATCAACAACAACAAAACAATCAAACAAACAAATAAAAAAACAGAAAAAAGAAAAGAACAGATAAATAATTGGAGTTTGTATGTCGACAGATAATTGAGGTTGGCTTTCCTGCTTGTTTGGGTGCTAGGGATGAAACCAGGGACATCTTCCCCCATGCTAGATGAGGTTTTTACCACTGAGCACCTAGGGGGTAGTTTTGTTTTGTTTTAAAGACAGGATCTGAATAAGTTGCTTAATGCCTAGCTAAGTTGCTCAGGCTGACTTTGAACTCATAATCTACCTGCCTCAGCCTCCCCAGTTGCTGAGATCACAGGCAGCCTCCACTACCTCACCTGAGAGTCTTATGGGTTTTTTTGCAGGAGGCCGGGGATACCGGGGATTGAATTCAGGGGCACTGGACCACTAGGCCACATCCCCAGCCCTATTTTGTATTTTATTTAGACACAGGGTCTCACTGAGTTGCTTAGTGCCTCACTTTTGCTGAGGCTGCCTTTGAACTCGGGATCCTTCTGCCTCAGCCTCCTAACTGCTGGGATTACAGGTGTGTACCCCCAAGACCAGTCCAGTCTTATATTTTTGATAATTTCATTTTGACCTGAATAATTTTGATTCTTTCCTATTAAGATGTAAAACAAAACTGTAAATGGAATAGCTCTGATTAAGTTTTATGAATATTGTAAATGTTCTCAAATGTAGTTAATTTTAAAATATTGTCTTACCATTAAAAAGTAACAACTCGGGGCTGGCATTGTGGCTCAATAACAGAGTGCTTGCCTAGCATGTGTGGGACACTGGGATCGATTCTCAGCCCTGCATGTAAATAAATAAAATAAAGGTCCATTAACAACTAAAAGTAAAAAATAAAAATAAAAATAAAAAAAAGTAACTCTTCATCTTCCAAGCCTAAATAATGGTTTTCATGAGTGTCCCAGCTGATGGTCTTTTCTTTTTTTTTTTTTTTTGGTGGTACTGGGGATGGAATTCAAGGTGCGGTAACCCCTGTGGTCTATACACAGAGGTGCTTAAGCACTGAGCCACATCCCCAGTCCTTTTTTCTTTTGAGATAGGTTCTCATAAATGGCTTAGAACCTTGCTAAATTGCTGAGACTGGCCTTGAACTTGCAATCCTTCTGCCTCAGCTTCCCAAGCCTTATTGGGATGATAGGTGTGCACCTCCATGCCCTGCTCAGACTGATGGTTTTAAGATTATCAATGAGCCAGTGTGTAACTCACACCTGTAATCCAGGTGTAACAGTGGTCCATTGATGGTTTGGATACAGCCTTGCTGCTTTGCCACTGTGACTGGTTTTTATTTATTGATTTATTTTTAAATGGACATACATGTTTTCTTTCTCTCCCTGCTCCTCCCTAATCTCATCCCCCTCCCTATTCTCAGGGGAAACAGGATTCCTGGACAGTTTTCTGTCCCTGAGCACACACCTACCACAGGAACAAAGTAATCCAGACTTTGAGGATGGCAACAGAAGATCTCAGAAATTACTGTCTCCCAAATTTTAGTGGATTACAATTCGAGACAGAAGACTTGGAATGTAGACTTTGAATCACCTCTTTTCTTTTTTTTAATCTTTTTTTTTTCAGTTATAGATGGACACTGTGACATCAGGCAAGGCGGGCAGTGACCAAAATTGGCAGATTTTAAAAGGCCACCGAATGAGGATTTATTCAAGATATCACAAATCCCGGGCGGAACTCAATCAGACCACAGAGTGGACAGGAGAAGGGTCTGAGGAGAAACCGCGTGGGAGATTGACAGGACTGGACTTTTTTGGGCTTACAGCAGGAAGGGAAGAACTTGGGACAGGAAAAGGTGTTTTCAGTGTCCCTTGTCCCACTGGAGTTGGTTGGGGAGCTGGCTGAGCTCCAGGATTGGCCAGGGGGTCCCGCTGATTGACAGGAGTTTCCCTGGTCCCCTGATTGTTTCTTTCCTGAGACTGCTGCTTTGTTCTAAGTCACTGCCACCAACCTGACACACACAACATCTTTATTTCATTTATTTATTCTTATGCGGTGCTGAGGATGGAAACCAGCGCCTCAAGCATGCTAGGTGAGCACTCCACCACTGAGGCCCAGCCCCAGAGCCTGAATCACCTCTTTAAAAGCCCCTGCTCCCCTTGATGGGCAGAATCCTCTGGGACAGGAGTCCCCTGGGCTTGTCTTTTGCTACCAAAGCAACCAAACTTCTTTTTTCTTTTTCTCAAAAGTGTATCATCTTTGGGGACATGGGCCGAACCTTTTGTCACATCAGGATCTCAAAGGCGAGGCAAGAGAGCCCCAAGTTTGAGGTCAGCCTGGGGAATTTGGAAAGACCCTGTCTCAAAAGAAAAAGTAAAAATAAAAAAGACTGAGGATATACCTCAGTAGTAAAGTATACTTGGTATCAACCCCTAGTACCAAAAAAAAAAAAAAAAAAAAAAAAAAAA